>NW_026852418.1:0-42016 GCF_026571515.1 Ruditapes philippinarum | reverse complement strand
TAATTTGCAAGGGTTTTTCCCTTTGTTTTAAATGCCCTCTCAATGAGTATAATTATTTTTACATTTTTGCTCAGAATGAAGTAAGGGATCACAACAAAAGTACTGAAAATTTTCCAAGGCATAAATATCCTAAATAATTTGTATCAGAATGGTAATGCTATCAATTTGGATTATCAATTGTTAGTTGAAGAGATTTCAAATATATTATCAAAATACAAATACTACATGTACTTATGAAGCTGCTTTAATGTTATGAGAAAGATGTTTTTTAAAAGTGAGCTTTTTCAAACATATTGAAATAAAAGTGTTTTCAATAGTTTATACATATTGAAAATAAATTATCTGCACTTATAGTTTGATATAAAAAATCACACAAAAATCAATGCATTGCATATACACATATTTGTCAGCATTGTGCACCCAAAGTAATCACTCCTTTTTACAGTGGAAAATAAATAAATTACTATCAAATGGAAAATCTTAACAAGAAATCTGCAGAAAATTTGTCAGTATCAATTAAATAATTCCTTTTTTTGAGTTTTTTGAGGAAAAAATCTACCAACAGGAGAGGAAAAAACATATTGAAAAGGGGAATCATAAGGGTTCCATTTCTGACCCCAAACATGGCAAAAAAATCATTTTTATTAAAAGTTTGTGACATTACCTGCATGCCAGGTATTTGCTCCTCCACATATCAGCCTGTATGGAGATTTTATCTAAATGTTCATAATCATCTGACATCTTCTTGAAATAATCTCCAATCTCCATAGACATTTGAGCCTTATCCCTGTAATTCAATAAACATACAATTACATGTATTCTACATAACTAGAAGGGTTTTAGTCAAAAAAAACATGTCTCCCAAACCTACATATATATGGTCACTCATGTGAAGTTTTCATGAAATCCCACCAGCAGCTTGACTTGTGAAAGCCAAACAAGATTTTTCTATTCATAGCTCTGATGGCCATTTTGTGCAGTACAGCAGAACATGCCGGCAATATGCACGACTAGGCATGGTACTGATCACTCCTGTAAAGTATAGTTGAAATTCCACCAGTAGCTTGACCTATGAAAGCCGGACAAGCTTAATGCGGATGGATGGAAAACCAACCAATGGACGGACAAACAGACGGCCAAGGTAAAAACAATATGTCTCCCAATAATTTTGGGACACATAATTATAATCAAGTATAGAATTAGATTTAGGTCACTTTAAGACAAAATTAAGGCATCCGTGGCCGAGTGGCTAAGGTCTTTGACTTAAAACCGCTTTCCCGACATTTGTGGGTTCAAATCCCACAAAGGACTTTGAAATTCTTTCAAGACAGTAAACTATCAAGCCAGCTTAAGGAAAATGGGTGGTTCTACTCATATGCACGTGTTTTGCCTGAAATAATGCACAGAGGGGTACCTGAGGTCTTCCTGTACCAATAAAGCTGGAAAGTCACCATATGACCTTATCAGTGTTGGTGCAACAAACTTTGGTTACAGACTAAGTCTATAGCAGTATTGTTGTACCATCAAATAGTCAACAGAGTTATTCTGCACGTAAGCATGTGTCTGGCTAGTATTCTACAGGTATGCTGGTGTCTAGGTTGTAATAACCTTAGTTTTTGTGTGCCGGTGCCTCAGTCTTAACTGGAAAATATCAACGTAAGAGTTAAGTGTTACCTTGTAAGTCTTTCCACTCTATGCTGGAGATCATCACCAACAGAGGCTACCAGCAGTTTCTTCAGTTCCTGATTAACCTACAAATATACATATATAATGTAGTGTTATATTGTAATATAGTGGATTATACAAGTCTCTGTGTCTTAACTACATGTACAACTGTTTCTGAAAAGAATCATGATCTGAGTATCAAATGATCCTGATTTTTCATTCCATTGGAGTATGAACTTATTTTGATCACATTAGGCAAATAATATTTGTCACATATATTCAAAATGTTAAAAATAAAAACTGCTGACTTGCAAAAACAAGAGCCCGGTTTGAGCCGGGTGATGCTCCCCGAATAGGTTTTGGACACAGGAAAGTACACCTCTTGTAGTTTCAGAGTTATGTCCGTGGAAAAAGTTCAAAGTGCAATAATTCCAAAATTAGGCAAGGCAGAGTTACAGTTCTTTGCAATGCACTTCTAATCAATGTGATCTATCAACCTACAAAGTTTCTTGATGATATCTCTTATGATTTCCGAGTTATGTCCTGGACAATTCAAAAAGCAAAATAAACAAAGGGCAATAACTCCAGAATTAGGCAAGGTAGAGTTATGATTCTTGTGCACTGCACATCTACCCATTGAGATTTATCTACCTACAAAGTTTCATGTTGATATCTCTTATAGTTTTACAGCTATGTCCTAGTCAAAATTTTTCTAAAAGGGGAGATTATTCAAAAATAAGGCTTAACAGAGTTATGGTTCTTTTGCACTGCACCTCTACTCAATGAGATCTATCTACCTACAATGTTTCATGTTGATATCTCTTATAGTTTTAGAGTTATGCCCCGGACAAGATTTTTCTATAAGGGGAGATAATTCAAAAACCAGGCAAAATAGAGTTATGGTTCTTTAACACTGCACTCCCCCTCGATGCCCTCTACCACTGTATGAAGTTTCAACAAATTATCTCCAAGGGTTTTCAAGTTATGTTCCTGACAAAGTTCAAAGTATTAAAATTAACAAAGGGCAATAACTCCAAAATTAGGATGAAAAGAGTTATTGTTCTTATGCACTGCACATCTACCCATTGAGATCTATTCACCTACAAAGTTTCATGTTGATATCTCTTATAGTTTTAGAGTTATGCCCCGGACAAGATTTTTCTATAAGGGGAGATAATTCAAAAACCGGGCAAAATAGAGTTATGGTTCTTTGACACTGCACTCCCCCTCGATGCCCTCTACCACTGTATGAAGTTTCAACAAATTATCTCCAAGGGTTTTCAAGTTATGCTCCGGACAAGACAACGGACGGACGGACGGACAGACGGATGGACGGACAGACGGACAAGGCGCCGACTATATGCTCCCCCGAAATTTTTCGGGGAGCATAAAAAAAGAAAATAGTAATAAAACAACTCATTTTTGAAAAAAAATTTAGGAACAAAGATACAAATCACAAAAACAACTTGATTATAGTAATGATCACTTTTGTGATCAAAAGCAAGATTTGGGTAAACTTTTAAAAGAATAATATAATTATATACTTTTAAAAGAGTACATTTATTACATACATCCTGAAAATTAAGAAATATTTCCATGATTTCATCATTTTGTGTAATTTTATGTAAGGACATCACTACATGTACCTGAAGCTGAACTTCTAGCTGATTCTTCAGAAGTTGTTTCTCCTCTTCAAGATGTTTAATTTTCTCTGAACATTTACATTGTTCCTCAGACAGGGTACCAGTACTTGTAGACTGGTTCCCACCTGAGTCACAGTCTAAAACATTTGTCTCTTGAGAGTGGGTCCCAGTCTGTGGAGATGAAGCACCATTTTCTAAATTATTTTGAACACTTATTATAACTGAATCACTGACTGAATGGGTGAGTGTTTTACTAATTGGTCCGACTTTATTGACCGGTTTATCTTTCAAGCCAGTTTCACAATTTTCAGGTTTTGACACAAATGAAGTTTCTGGTAAAGTTTCCACTCCGATTGAATTTTGCGGGAATGATGCCACGAGCTTGCAAACAGCAACTGGCTCTGTAATATTTGACTGTGGAGAGGAAACAGAAGAATTCTTTAGTTTTCCAGCATTTGTAAGATTATTGTCAGTCGCATCTTTATTTGAGTCAGATTCTGCAGATATTTTCTTTTCAGTCTTCGATTTTCCAGGTTTTGACTTCTGATCAAAACTGTACCTGGGTAGTGGGTTGCGCAATAGTACAGTTCCTTTGTTTTGATTGGTTGATTGCGCTGTTGGAGGCGGAGACTGGGCGGTTTTTCTACGGGGTTTGACTGTTATAGTACTTGATGACATAGTTAATGTTGACCTTTACAGAAATCTGTCTGGAAATAGAAAAAAAGTCTTATAAATATATTTATTATATAAATCATAAATGCATATGGTACAGAATGTTACTTAGTGTTTGAAATTATTTTTTTGTCCAATAGAATTGCAGTATTTCAAATGAATCGTAACACATTTACTTTAGTAAATTGACAAACTGTTAATCAGTCTAGTAAATCAACTATTTATAAAAATTATTTAAAACAATTTATTAGTATGTATTTACAAAATTAAATTGGTCGCGCGGCGCACAATTTCTTTTTGTAAATACATACTTATAAACTTTAACCTATACATAATGTATAATTAAACAGAGATTCATTTAGTGACATAAGATATCATCATGTTACATGGCATATGTATTAGATAAACTACGAATGATCACATATGAAAAATATTCCAGCGTCATGAAATAACAATGCAAATTCCATTTAAATAATTATACAACTAAGAAATTAACATCCTATCAAGCAGTGCATGCATGTAATTTTTCCCCCTTTTGACAATTATTCTTGAACTAAAGCAAACCAAGTTACAGAAGCGTATAAAATATTCTAAATATCCTTTATTACTCCATTAAGGCATACAGCTGTTTCATGCATAAATATAATTCCGAAATAAAAATCCATACACCATTTGAATATTTACAATATTTCTGTAAGGATAAATTATTGTATTTTTTCCTAATTGAATTACACTATATAACATTCTCCTACCTAAAATAAAACCATTAATTTGTTTCATTTACACACAGTGCATATAGGACAAGAAAATACAAGTATTTTTATGTTAATTATCCAGTGATAGCTTGTTTGATATATGCCCTCGAGGGATCATAACCTTGTAAAACAAATATATCTTCTATTTGTCAGCTTATACATGGTTAATTTTACCATACAGTCATGCACTTTGTAATGACAACAAAATAGCTTTTAAACTTAACCTATAGAAATGTAATGGATCAGCACTGCTTTGAGTTTGGAACAGTCCATTTGAAGTTTAAAGCTGCACACCCCCAGATGAGCATAAATATTTCAAGAAAATGAAAATTGAGAATAATGTACTAATATTTTAAGAAAGGTAAAAGGTTAAAACATTCAAGATTCATGTTTTAGTTTACGTGTTATTTTGATTTAAGACTGATTTTTCAGTATTTTATCACCATATTTCTACTGCGTTACTAATGCAGTAAGGGCTGTTTTTGCATATTTTGACCTCTTTTTGGATATTTGCATGGATTGAAAGTGCCAAATGAAATATGTGAATAACTTTATTTGTTCACCTCACAATATTTTACTTTTCAATACATTTCCAAAATTTTCTTGAAAATTAACATGAATCTGGAGGCTTGCTGCTTTAAGGGATTTCAAAAAAAAAAAAAAAAAAAAAAATTTACTACCAACAGTCAAGAGCCTGATCAGGCTGCAAGGATCTTAAGGCTTGCCTGGCTGTAGTATTAATGACAAAATTTAATCACCCTCTGTAACAGCAGGTTAATTGTTAACTTACAGACTTTAAGGTTTTCCCCACATAAATACTGTTGGGAGTTTATTTCAATCAAATTCAGGGCATGCATGTTTAAACAATTTAATGTCATTTCTGTTTCTAATTTAACACATCTGCTTCAGTTTTCTGAGGTTTTAGAGCAAATTTACATCTAAGAAATTAGTTGAATTTTCTTACACTGAATCTAAAGTTGAAAAGTTTTAAATCTAGTATAAACTAGAACTGCCACTATCATGGCTTGAATACCCCTGCATACCACTTTGTCAGAATCAACAGTGGCCATTTAGAGCTCAAGGACAACCTCCCTGCAAAATCTGAGGTTATGCCAGTGCATTGCTAAGTTATGTATTCTACATGCTTCAAATGTGAAAATGTCAAAATCAATAAATTGCGGACAGGACATTCTTTAGCAATTGAGAAGAAAAGCTTTTTTTTGTCAAGGTCCCTGTGACCTTGACCTTTGACCCAGTGACCTCAAAATCAATAGGGGTCACCTTATAGTCATGATCAACATCCATGCCAAATATGAAGACTGTGGGTCAAAGGAATCTTAAGGAGTGGACAAACTTTTTGAAGTCAAAGTCCCTATGACCTTGACCTTTGATCCAGTGACCTCAAAATCAAAAGGGTCATCTACTAATCATGATCAACATCCATGCCAAATATGAAGACTGTGGGTCAAAGTAATCTAAAGTTATTAGGCAGACAAACTTTTTAAAGTCAAAGTCCCTGTGACCTTGACCTTTGACCTGGTGACCTCAAAATCAATAGGGGTCATCTACTAATCATGACTAACCTCCATGCCAAATATGAAGACTGTGGGTCAAAGGAATCTTAAGTTATAGGGCGGACAAGCTTTTTGAAGTCAAGGCCCCTGTGACCTTGACCTTTGACCTCAAAGTCAATAGGGGTCATCTACTTATCATGACTAGCCTTCATGTCAAATATGAAGACTGTGGGTCAAAGGAATCTTAAGTTATTGGGCGGTCAAGCTTTCTGAAGTGAAGGCCCCTGTGACCTTGACCTTTGACCTCAAAATCAATAGGGGTCATGTACTAATCATAACTTACCTCCATGCCAAATATGAAGACTGTGGGTCAAAGGAATCTTAAGTTATTGGGCGGACAAGCTTTTTGAAGTCAAGGCCCCTGTGACCTTGACCTTTGACCTAGTGACCTCAAAATCAATAGGGATCATCTACTAATCATGACTAACCTCCATGCCAAATATGACGACTGTAGGTCAAAGGAATCTTAAGTTATTGGGCGGACAAGCTTTTTAAAGTCAAGGCCCCTGTGACCTTGACCTTTGACCTGGTGACCTCAAAATCAATAGGGGTCATCTACTAATCATGACTAACTACCATGCCAAATATGAAGACTGTGGGTCAAAGGAATCTTAAGTTATACGGCAGAAATGAAACAAGAGCGATCAGTAATCACATGTGTCGCCTCATGATGGCCAATTTCATGTTGGGACAAATTTTGTGACAGACGGACAGACAGACGGACAGTGCACAACTAGACTTGGTACTGATCATTCCTGTAAAGTTTGGATAAAATTGCACCAGTAGTTTATGAGGAGTAGTCCGGACAAGCTTTTGTGTATCTGGCAACACACAGAAAAAAACACCTTTCTATCAAAGGGCCATAACTCGGCCAAAAATCATTCAACCGGAAAACCCGTGCAATATGCGCAAGGACTTGAGCTACAGATCAATCCTGTAAAGTTTCATTGAAATTGCATTAGTGGTATAAGAGAAGTAGTCCGGACAAACTTTAAAAATAAAAATTATTAAAGGGCCATAACTCAAACAAAAATCATTGAACCGGAAAATGCTGACAATATGCACAACTAGACTTGGTACTGATCATTCCTGTAAAGTTTGGATGAAATTGCACCTGTAGTTTATGAGGAGTAGTCCGGACAAGCTTTTGTGTATCTGGCAACCCACAGAAAAAGAAACCTTTTTATCAAAGGGCCATAACTCGGCCAAAAATCATTCAACCGGAAAACCCTTGCAATATGCGCAAGGACTTGAGCTACAGATCAATCCTGTAAAGTTTCATTGAAATTTCATTAGTGGTATAAGAGAAGTAGTCCGGACAGACTTTAAAATTAAAAATTATTAAAGGGCCATAACTCTGACAAAAATCATTGAACCGGAAAATGCTGACAATATGCACAACTACACTTGGTACTGATCATTCCTGTAAAGTTTGGATGAAATTGCACCAGTAGTTTATGAGGAGTAGTCCGGACAAGTTTTGTGACGGACGGACGGACAGACAGACAGACAGACAGACAGACGGACAGACAGACAGACAGACGGACAGACAGACGACGGAGAAGTGATCCCTATATGTCGCCACTACTCCGTAGAGGCGACACAAAAACCGACGGCCGGACGGACGGCCGGACAAGCTGATTCCAGTATACCCCCCTTACAACTTTGTTGTGCATACCCCCCTTACAACTTTGTTGTGCGGGGGTATAATTAGATGAAAAGTTTTAATACTAGTATAAATTCATTGAAAAGTTTTAATACTTGTATTAATTAGTTAACTATACTACAGGTATAGTATTATTTTATTTGTGTTTACACAGTGATTTTTCTCCTGTATTTTACAGCAGAATAAAGAATGTTTCCCCTGGCCCAAAATAGGTATATTTTTCCCCCATAATGATTTATTTTTCCAGAAATGCCCCGAGTATTTTCTTCAGAACCATTACTTTAAACTGCAGCTGACTACCGGGTAATACATAAACTAAAATTCGGACCCGTTGGATAGGGTTGAAAAATGCCTGTGGTCAGGCTAATGTGCATATCTTTACAATAATGTCTGAATAAGGCTAAGCCCTATACTGTTGCTAGATCAGTTACACATAGTGTATGGTGATAATTTTGAATCCCTAAAACTAGGAATGGACTTTTATAGCAGTCATTTCAGAAGGCCAAGTGTTAAGAAACATCATTAATTTTGTAGAGTTTATGTAAATGTTGACTGATCCTTATATTAATCCAATTGTGTTTGTGGTTTATGTTGACTTGTTATTATTATTATAAACTCATAATGAGTTGGCTTTGTCAAATTTACAATTCATAATATATATCAACGTGTTTTGTAACTAATCAATTACAAATGTTGCTACAGTAGTAGCACAGTTGTTGACACACTCCTGTAAATTTTCAAGTTAAGATGAATGTTAATGTAATCCTTAAGGTAAAGGGTTCTTATTGGTATTTTTCAGGTTTTTTTTTTTTTTGACAAATGCATAGAGGAAATATATCAACTAGTGCAGAGAGTTTTCTTTATCTTTGCATGATTCAGAATATTCATTGCTGAAACAAAATAATGAATTTTTTTTAGCTATCTTCCTTTCAAAGTGCCTTTAGTAAGGTTTTATTCATTATGCTACATTTAAAACAATACAATTTGAAAATTATATTTCCTATGATTTGTCAACTTTCTTGAATATTTAAGATGCAGATTATAATGGATTAATTTTACACATTTATCAGTAGTAGATGAGTATTTAACAAATGTGAATTTTTTTCATTTTTTGAGGCATGTTGCTTTAATATGAATAGAATTTATTACTGAAATCTTAATTCACGACAGAAAGTTAACTAAATAGTCAGTAATGGCATTAATATATCCCTGCACATATATTTAAAGTGTTTGTTCTTACATTGTTTCAGCTCGGCCCTAAAACACCGAGTCCAATCGTTCACTATGTTTCCCAGGCGGAGAACGCATGAAGAGATAAATTTTACAGGTGGAAAACCGATACTGTGGTAAGAAAATTGTCTTCAATTTCTTTGAAAATGCATATTTCACAAAACTTTAAAGCCTATTCTGATCTCGTATGATTACTTTATCCGAGAGGCATCTCAAACTCGCCAAATCTTTGTTAACTTATTAGATCATTATCGACAACTGCACAAGAAAAGTCACAAAATTGGTAAAATCGCTCTTTGATAGCCAATAACTTGACATCCAAGCACACGTCTAAACATTTGTATCGCTCTAAAGGTTCTTTATTAACATATCCTCATCCACCAAAAGCCTGTTCTATTTCTATTCCGTATTTTTGGAGTATAATATCGTTTAAGCGAATTTTCAAAATGAACGCATGAGCCGAACTTTTCATGTGGTTTCATAGGTTTGCAAAGTGAACGCATGAGCAGGTGGTAATTTTAAAACTCAAGTTTTTCCTAATTATCTAACAAATTTTACATATTCAAACTTTAAAAATTTCAAATTTTATTCCAAATAAATGAGTATGATGGCATATTTCTGCCACCAAAAAACCTGATAACTAACTAGTTAATTAAGAGGTTAACAAGTTACGTAACTAGTTAACGTTAGTTATCAGGTTAACTAGTTACGTAACTATAGTTAATTTTTTCAATAAATAAAAGATCATAACGCGAAATAAATGCATGTTACTGCCTGCAACTGCCATCTCTTATTATCAGCTTTAGTTACATAACTAGTTAACCTCTTAATATTATGCTGATAATATAATAAAAGGATGGCAGTTGCAGGCACTAACATGCATATACTTTGTATGCTATATATATATATATATATATATATATATATATATATATATATATATATATATATATATATATATATATATATATATATATATATATATATATATATATATAAATTACGAGGTCTGTTGGGAAAGATCGTGTACAATTGAAGTAATTCCTCGTTTGTAATATTTGCAAAAGCAGTGGTTAAGACGACAAAGAAAAACATAATAGTTCCTCGAAAACTTGTAAACGGTTGTAGCATTGATGTAATTTCATGAATTTCTCCAATACATGTTATTTTGTACAATTATTTATTCCCTGTTTTTATAGTACATGAGCATATGAAAATATATTATACACGAATCACGTTTAAATATTCAACATTTCGATATAAATTTCCTTTTTTAAACGACGAATTACAAGTTTATAGAATATGTTTATGTAAGCCCAGTAAATCTTGGTAGTGTATAGTTCTATATGCCGTCCAATGCAAAGCAATTGGTAAAGGTACAAATCATTGATAACTAAATTAAAGCCATTTTAATGCGAAATTTATGTAGCATGTCGACATGCTTATGATTTCGGTAAGAAATAATAATTGCACTGTGCAAATTGTCTTGTACATAATACATACGGAATTGCTGTTGTACTTGTTAAAAAGATAAAAAAATTTGCGTAGAAGAGAGCTGATCCATTTCACCTAAGAACACAAAATTTATCACTTAGAATGAAATGTATTTTTTATCAATATTACAGAATATGGAAGAATATGACGCCATATGATAAACCTGATACTCAAATAAAGAATTACCAATATTACAAATCTTACATAGATATTATCGAATTTAACAAGTTCTGTAAATAAAGGGAGGTAATTAGAAACACTTTTTGATTTTCTTCATTAAAATAAAAAAAGTGTATTATTTCTAAAAGAAAAACTTATAATGAACCTAAAAATTATGTGTTATTTCAACATTTTCTTGTATGTTCATTTTGTTGTAAGGAAGGTGATATATATATATTCTTGCTTAAAGATCTTGTATGTTATAATTAAGGATGTAATATCCTTGCGAAAGTTGTATATAAAATCAGTTCTATGAAAAACATATACTTAAGAAGTTGACTTTATTAAACACATTATATGATATTTCTTGAGGAAAAAAGGTTGTGACATTTTAGTTGAACGCAAAACTGATTTTTTTTACCAAAAACAGATTTCTAGTTATCTCCTTTTATTATCGGAAATTTTAAATTTTGGCAATGTCCTTATCAAAAAGGTTTTCTGTAACTTTTAACATTGTTAATTCTTTATTTAAGCCAAAGATTTTTCATATAAGAACATAAAATTTTGAGTCACAGGATCTTTAAGTGTATGATGCATCTTTAATTATAACATACAGGAAATTTAAGTCCCATCAACCAATGATGTATTTTGCAAATATTTTACTCAAAGTTTTAGCAATGACAATTTATTATATTTTCACAGAACCGAACAGACCTCACCTATTGCTTATAAGCAATTCGTCATAAGGTATGAAAATAGGGCCTTCTGTTTGCTCAAACATTTGGAACAAAAATTTTGGAATTTAAAGGTTCCGTGATCGAAAACATGTCAGATATCTATGAAAGCTGGAGTAACCAAAAAGTCCGCCTGCTCATGCGTTCATTTTGCAATGTGATGAAACCACATGAAAAGTTCGGCTCATGCGTTCATTTTGACAATTCGCTTAAACGATATTATACTCCAAAAATACGGAATAGAAATAGAACAGGCTTTTGGTGGATGAGGATATGTTAATAAAGAACCTTTAGAGCGATACAAATGTTTAGACGTGTGCTTGGATGTCAAGTTATTGGCTATCAAAGAGCGATTTTACCAATTTTGTGACTTTTCTTGTGCAGTTGTCGATAATGATCTAATAAGTTAACAAAGATTTTGCGAGTTTGAGATGCCTGTCGGATAAAGTAATCATACGAGATCAGAATAGGCTATAAAGTTTTGTGAAATATGCATTTTCAAAGAAATTGAAGACAATTTTCTTACCACAGTATCGGTTTTCCACCTGTAAAATTTATCTCTTCATGCGTTCTCCGCCTGGGAAACATAGTGAACGATTGGACTCGGTGTAAAATGTACTCGGACCCAAGTGATTTTTTTCACACTAAATTGGGAAGAGGCCTTAGCCTCTTGATTTTGGGAAAAATTATAGCTAAAATTGCTGATTTGGGAAGTGAAAAAGCCGACCCAGTTTAAGTTCAGATTTTTGAGAAAACTGCATGATCTTAAAGAAAATTGCAATTGGGAAAGGCCTTTTTTCGGCGTCTGTAATATACGTTAGAAAATCACTGACCCCGAATCAGCTCGGCCATATTCATACTCTGTACAGGTCAACTCTGTTCAATTTATTAACATATTGGTTTGTTTTATCACTCATTATTGTTGGAAGCATATCATAATCCACATACTGCCAGTTTTCAATCACAAACACTTATCAATCATTCCTAGAAATTCTTTACTTTTGACCTTATTTGTTATGCAACCAAATTACCAGTAATTTCGTTCAAAATATGTAAAATACAAGTTATGCGTTTTCCATTGATCCTCAATTTACCCAGTTACAAATCGCAATAATTTTCTAAAAATATTTGATTTACAGACTCAGTTTTTTTTTAGTCTGCAGAAATGGATATTAAGTTAGGCCACTACTTCACTATCATTATGTCATAATGTATACTGAAGTTGAACTACAAAAGCTATAATCTTGATATGTACATATTTTACCGTACTATTCTTATTTGGAACATAATATGTCAGTAAAGAAACAGTGACTTAACCTGAGATAAACATTGCCTCTGATAACTTTTCAGTAAGCTGTCACTAGAAGGGGTTATGTAGACTCTAAGATCCAAAATTTGAGTTTCCCAAGAACATGCTTTTTCTGGGATCGGTCTATTTACCCCAAGACACCCCAAAACACACTCTGGGACAGAAAAATACACATTTCTGGTCCCTGGAGGACTTACCCCGAGACAACCCAAGAAACTTATATATTGTATAAATTGGGAAAGTGTTATCATATACGAAAAATGATTATTTATATGTCATGTTGTTAATTACAGTCAAATATATATCAAATATTGTTAATATGTATGGACGTAGAACTGTCATCACTAAAATATTTAATTTTTATTGATATGCTCTTTTAATTGTTAAAAAAAATATTTTGATGAAAATTAACTTTACTCCCAAACCAAAATGCATGCCTGCGACAACCTTGCCGCAAGCTTGTCACAAGCTTGCCGCAAGCTTACAGCTTAAATACAAGGTTGCTGCATGCTTGCAACAAGCTTGCGATGACTTTTGAAATATATTGCAAGCTTGTTTAAAATTCATGCAAGCTTGCAAACTTTTGATGTAAGCGTGCAATGCCGCAAGCTTGCAATTAGTAGACACTTAGAAAATTTTTGTACAAATCTACACTTAGAAATTTCTTGTTAAAGTAATTGAAACACTTAGAAAATTTTTGTCAAAAGTGTACACATTAAAAAAAAAATTCCAAAAATGATAGTATCAGTGATAATTAACTAGTTTAAACTAGATTACCACGCTAAAGTTTATTATTAGTTATTTTATATATTCAGCTCAGTATTGTAAATTTACGAAGAAAATATAAAATCATCATCTATTTTAATGCAAGTTACTGTAAATGATTTGAAATTTGACACTTTATACATTTCATGTAGTTGGAAAAGGGTATCTCAGAAAAAATGTCTGTGCAAAAGAAGTAAATGAATTGATTGTTAAATACATATTATTATTTCAACAAATCTACATGAAGTTATGTACAATTAAATAATTTCCATTTAAATACAGGCTTTAAGTTTAACAATAAATTAATTAAAGTCTGTGATTCAATCATTCAGACACTATAATAATCAAGATGGGATTGCATTGCTTGCCATTTTTAAATTCTAAGAATTCATGTTTTTGGATAACAATAAATAAATAAATAAACAAAACAAAAACAGTGCATGAAATAATCTCATATATATATATTCTATATTAAATTAATCAATATATATTGCTTTTATTTAGGAAAATAAATACTACATCCACTGAGATTTTATGCTACACACATCAGAGCCTTGATAAAGTTCATTGACCATCTGTGCATGACTAATTTACTCCCTGGTCATTCCGACAGATCAGGCTGTTCCATGTGATTATTTTGGGGAGAGATAACATTATAAATTTCATATGCAGAATGTGTCTAGAAGGACATTGCAATCTTTTTGTACAAAAATTTGTAATGATTTTTTAAATCTATATATCTATTAGCTATTTGATATTTTCTTTTACGCTCAAAGAATGAAAGTTAAAATGATGGGTAGATTAACCCTGCTTTACATAATGATAGACCTGTCCAGTTTTACAGTAACTGTTGTAAAATTTGAATTCTAAGATATCTGGGTCAGCAAAGAGATCAGAGGATTTACTTGATATTTTAGCAGTTCTGGAGATATTGTTTTGTTTAACATTTAAAGTGTTTAAGTATTGGTATGATAACAATCAGAATCACCTGGGACAAGGAGATATACAACAGAATCAGGTATTTATAAACCTTAAGTTACATTAATGCAGAAACAGGTTATATATCAAATTATTAACATTTGTAACAAGAGATCAAGGTTGTTTTATATTTTCAACTTCATGCATTTGTTTTTCTGATAATTCTTTTTAATCTATACATGTATAATCTGTAAAATATAAATTATTCAATGATTTCTTTTTAATGATTGTTTATATTGTTTAAATAGCATGTTAGTAGATCTTTTTCATTTCCTGCAAATTAAACAAATTTTATCAATTTGATTAAATAGGACTAAATGGTACAATCAGTAGTTAAGTTGTACAGCTGAACAGGGTCAATCATAATCATTTGTTATTTTACATGTATGTGTTGTGTTTTCAATGGAACAATCTAAAATTACATTATACATAAATAATTTGCAGGCTGGGACATAAGTGCTGACTGTGAGAAATAGCGGCAGTGTTTAATAATGATGTGCAGTATTAATCCTGAAAAGGTATATTATTAAATCTAAATACTTTTCTAATCCACATCTTTTCTTGAAAAAATACATACTGGGTAATAAATATTGTCACAAATTTACTTAATTCTCATACAGAGAAATTCTTAAACATTTGTGCACATTGAAATAAGATATACTGCATTGCTTTAGTATTTTTTGAAAATGCATAAGCATAGTTAATATTTAATAGTTAATACTGTTGAAACATTAGATTTGATGTTATTAAAAGATATGTAATATACCTACATTTATGCAATAAAACATAGTTCATTACTGCATCTGTATTTAATTAATTATGAATTTTATCTTTAACCCATTACTTCATATACACGCCTTTTAACGCCTTTTTCACCACCCCCCCCCCCTTTTTTGTTGTCTCAAATGATGAAAAAATGCCTTATTTAGGCCCCAAACACTTGTTTTTGTTTGAGAAATGTTGTTTAAAAAAGTGACCTCTTTTTCGGCGCGGCCCCCCAACCAAAAGATACATCAGGGGGTTGCCAGAAGGGGGATGTGCCCCCTTCTGTTTGGGGGGTTTGAAGGGGGGCGGTGTCTCCCTCAGCGCCAAGAAAATTTTGGACTTGTGAGAGGCTGTAAATGACCCCAGGTTGATCATAAGGTAACGTGTAACCAACGCTGAAAAGCATTTGACTCTATCTCAATCCATTGAGAAGTTGCAGCACTTTGAAATCAATTTTGATGGAAAAAAATCAACGCAAAATTGTGATTTTTGGCAATTTTGAGATGTCCCCTCGTTGCCATGGTAACAGAAAATTTAAGCCTGAGCATGTTGTTGCAAGGGCAATGGTCCAGTCAACATTTGTGCCAAGTTTGATTAGTGTTGAAGCAGTTTTTATAGTATTATAGCAATTTGAACTTGTAACGGGAGACTTTTCAATGAAAACAGCCATTTTTCACAAAATGCTCATGAAGTAATGGGTTAAAGGTCAGCATGGGTTAAAATAAAAGAAATCAGAAACATTTAAAACAAATTTTAGATTGAATAGTTTGTCACTGACAGACTAAGAGCAAAATAATTGCTTAAAACAAAGTGTTGGATTCTAAGAAAACAAGAACCTACCAAAACCTGCAGCTAGAAAAAAACTGTGTTATAGTGAATTAGGCTGTTCTATTCTGTATTTGGACTAAAGGATATGTATTAAACTTTGTGAAAGAAATATGTGATCATGTTAAACTCATAAAAATTCTACCCCAAACATTCCTGTGCTGAATTCCATCCCAGAATTTTACATTTTAAGAACATTCAGGGATGCTGGAATTAGGCTGGATTTTTTCAATGTCATTCCATCAAGGCTGGACTATTTACCATGGTAATTGGAAGAAAACATTAGTATATGAAAAATTTAACATCAGCTTCTTTTTACAATTTATGATTAAATAAGTTTATCATGGTAATTAATGCCTTTTTTTTTTGCATGTTATATAGGATTCAGAGACTGTTATACGTAGCAGCTCCCTTTCCAAATAGGGTTTACAGTTTTTGCAAGCCTGCGATTAAGCTTGCGCAAGCTTATACATTAAGCTTGCGCAAGCTTATACATTAAGCTTGTAGTTATACATGCACAAGCTTGCGACTTAGCCTGTGCAGGCTTGCAGATAAACCTGCACAAGCTTATACATTAAGCTTGTAGTTATACATGCACAAGCTTGCGACTTAGCCTGTGCAGGCTTGCAGATTAAGCTTGCGCAAGCTTAAATATTAACTAGTTTGCAGTCAGATTTTTTTTTAAATAACTGATCGCAAGCTTGCCGCAAGGTTCCAATTACTAGCCAGTAGCAAGCTTGCAATTTAAGCTTGCAGCAAGCTTGTGACAAGCTTGCAATGTTAGCTTGCGATTTTGGTTTAGCTAAAACAACAAGACTATGCATGTTAATCTGTTAATCTAATGAAATGTGGGGCAGATGAAATATAAGAAAATCAATATTATGAAACAGAATATGACTGATTTAATAATCAGGCATGAAAAATGTGTCACTCATAAAATGACATTGTTGACTCGCAGATTTAAACTTTCACTACACCCAAATCCAGCAACATTAGCATTATTTCATTGTTGTAAACTGTTTTGCACAAAAAAGAATACATTCATAATCTTTCATTAAAAAAATACAGGGAAATAAATAAAGAAAGATTCAATGTGTTAATGTGAAAACGCATAGTTACCTCCCGTAAAAAAATGTAAAATTAAGACGTATTTACATGTCAGTAAAAGTGTCTTAGGGTGGTCTTGACGTAGTCTTGTGGTGTCTTGGGGTAGTGTAGGGTTGTCTTGGGGTATATTATCTATTTGTGGAACAAATTTATTGATTGATTTTCTTTAGACTGGGCGGTCAAGGATAACCTACGAAAGTGCAAGCACTTATTTCCAGTAGGGTCCTTACCTCAGACACAGCTATGAAATATGAGGATATCCGGGAACCAGTCCTTAGCTCTTATTGAATAGATTCCTTGGTTCTTTTACATGCCCAGTGTATAGCACTGATACATGTACATGCGAGGATTACCTGGGTTTTGTACCAGTAAACCTCTAGTTAGGTGGGAAACACTGAAAGTGTTTTGAAAAATCCCAAGGGTGTTACCCAGGATTGAACCCGGAACCTCTGAAGTGACAGTCAGTGGTCTAACCAACTGAGCTATAGCGCCACCTTATTTTCAAATATTTTGAGCTGTATTGTACATATAGAAGTGTCAGACTATCATTTGAAGAGTCTGTGTACAGGTTTCTGCAACATGGAAAAAACTATAAAATTGTTGATTTCTTTTGGGGGGGGGGGGTGAAACAAATAAATTTTATGTTTTTTTTCTCTGGATTTTACGATAATTTCCCCAGCTATTTTGTTTTTTATCTGTATTTGTAGTATATCTTTTTTTATTTTTGCCAGAGATGAAAAAGCTCTGCTAAATCGACAATTTTTCGGATATCGATGGAAGCACGAGCGTCGCTTCCATCCATTTTAATAATTCCATGAAATTACGAGAAACCACGATAATATGAGAAACAGGGATAATAATAATATACCAGACATTTACAACAGCTTGCCTTGGTAACATGCAAGTAATCTCAAAAAAGTTTATACATTTCATATGTTGGTTTTTTTTAAGTTGCCCGTGTTAACCCGTGCCAAGTTGGTCCAGGCCCGATCTCACTCTTTACTGTACCCTATCCGGCTACTATTCAAGTTCGTGGAATGAAACAAATGCAATAAACTATGAAAAGATGGTTGTGTAATCAGACGAAAATGTTAAAAATAATCTATGAACACTTAGCAATACAATATGCCCTACATTAAGCCATTTTGTCAAGAAATTTACCAATAAAAATGACGAATTTCCTGAATGATCTTTTCTCCGAAGCGCTTGCTCACCGCTTGATTTCAAGCGTTTCTATGATCTAAGGGACACTACTCTTATCAAATTTACCACTGTGTCAACAAAGTGATTATTTTTTGTCAAAAGAGACTGTTATCATCTTGTAATATCTGAAATACATGTACATTGTATTAGGTATGACTTTTGTTCCTTAGCATAAGTTGTCATTCATTTTTTTCCTGAGAATACTCGGTATCAAGACACTCCACCCCTCAAATTTTGAGGACACTTCACCCCTCAAGACACTTCACCCCCCAAAATACCCTAAGACACTTCACCCCTCATCCATTTTTTTTATATAAAGTAAATAAGTCAACAACATAATGCCTTGATATGTTTTTTATTATTTTTTAGTATTATTTGATTAAAGGACAATTTACAGACATTTCTAAGGGTAGACAAAATAAAAAAACATTAATAATTTATTTAACTCGTTTACATTTAACATGGAATAAAACATTTAACATGAACAACAATTTACAGCTGACAAACACTTATATATATTATATCATTGAAACATAACATTGAGAGAACACACACATGTACATGTATATATATATTTATTTACAGTTTCAGTCAGAGGAGACCTTCACAGACATTTTCTATTCTGCAACAGTGTTAAACACTGGATATCCTGTTAGCACTTTTTAGCACATATTTCCAGTATCTGTTACTGGTTCGAAAAACCACAATTTCATAACCGTCCATAGATTTCACCCACTTTCTGCAAGAATTCCTCGGTCCTCAATTCATGATGATCGTAGTCATCCCATAGTTCCGATATTCTTTTGTCTAGTGACTGATAGACAGCTCTTCGAATACGGCATATGATCTCCTGTGCTACCAGGTTCACTGTGTAGTCTACCATCTTAGCCTCTTGATGAAGGATTGGTATTAGCACATAGAAGGCGAGTTTCCCCCGGCCAGCTTTGTGGTTCAGTCCTCTGTGGTAACCTAAAAAGTAAAATTTAAAAGATTAATAATAATAAACATATTTTGTTAACACATATTAAACAAGCAATTATCATAGTATTGCAAGCAATCCATAAGTCCCCTACCGGTTAGAACCCCATCAACATTCTGAAGGGCCATTGGCCATTCACTAATGTTTCAATTTTTCTCTATTTTAAGTAAATTTGTTGGAAAAGTTCTTTAAAAGTGATCACAGGAAACAGTTTTTATGAACAGACAGACAGACGGACTGAAGGACACTCTAAAGTTAATATTTGAAACATCCCTGTTACCAAAATATAACATTTTAAAGCAAAATTCTTAAAGAGGAGATAACTCTTGAATTAAAGATGCAATTTCATACTTTTACTCAATACCTTCAGTATCGTTGTTTGTTCTAACGGTTTGCTTGTACACAGACCACTCTTCTGGGGACCAACAAGAATTCTCCATCCATCGGTCATTGACATATGTAAAAAGATCAGCCACT
This sequence comes from Ruditapes philippinarum, assembly GCF_026571515.1. Classification (NCBI taxonomy): domain Eukaryota; kingdom Metazoa; phylum Mollusca; class Bivalvia; order Venerida; family Veneridae; genus Ruditapes; species Ruditapes philippinarum. Next base: position 22,016 of record NW_026852418.1, on the reverse strand, counting down.
GGTTTACTGCTTGTGTCTGCTCTCTCTTTCAGTTTGGTGAAAGCTCTCTTGATCTGGTCACCTGGTAAGAACGGCAAGGCTAGCAGCTTGCTTATGATAGTGTGTACTGTTCCCCGTTCACGATATGTAGTACTCAGGCCCAACTCCTGTTATACAGGTCTGTGAAATTTATATTTAATACATGAATACATAGTATAGTTTATAAAAAAAAATTTAATATAAATTATAACATAAACATACTGCAGTTCTCATTTTTTTTTTATAAAGTTTAAAAGCTTTTAAGCAGTTTAAAAGCTTTTAAGCAGTTAAAGCTGTTTATACATTGTATTGCCCAATGTTATGCAAGGCACTTTCATCCATTAAATGTTTATTGCATGTCACCTTGTTTATTCAACATGTTGATTGGTTGTTTATTCAACAGTTATCTCATAATTGATTAGATAATTGGATTAAAATGGTATTACTGTGTGAAAAAAAAAATGTATGAATAAATAAATAAATAAATAAGAACGAATGAATGAATTGCTTTATGAAATCAGAGATGTAGATAGTAGCTCCTATATACTCAATTGAACTAATATCACTCATGCCTTTCAAACAGTGAAAAATTAGGCACTTTGTAGCAAATAAGATTTGATGGATGTACATTTGATCCTTTTATATTATACACCATTTGAAAATTAAATATTTTGTCTGTTGCTGCATTTTAAAATATTGGTAACTTTCCTTGCCTTTCACCATACATAGCAAAATTTACCATTGTTTTCATCATTTGAATAGATTTGTAACAAAAATCAATAAGTAGTTCTCTGTAAAAATTGATGTATCATTTATTTAAATTGGAACTGTTTATTTTTTACCGTCAGCCATAGACAAATGCATAAGCTTTTAGAAACTGGTTCATAAGTTTTACTTGATATAAGTTTTAAGTTTAATAAGCACATGTGATATCTGAACTGGATAGGAAGTTTCCTATCTCTGTTACCTATGTCTCTGATAAAATATACAAAAATTATTTATCCACTTATTGTAATGAATAAAAAAAGAACAATTTGTATTTACCTATAACTTTAAGAAGTTGCTAACAAATTAAATAAACTTACCGGTATCACATGCTATGTGTTGCCAGTTCCCACATTTATCACAATCAACTGCAGCATCATTATCAGACACAATTATCCTGCATTTAATACAAAGATCATCCATAATGTCATTAACAAAGGAAGTGTGTCAAAAAGATTATATACTTAAAATATATCAAAGGAAAAATCACACAAAGGTTCACTTCAATAGAAAGATTATTCAATTAGTTATATCACTTACACATAAATTGAAATTAGTATTAATTATATAAAAATAAATAACAAAAATTTACTTACTATCAACTTTGTGATATGAGCCTTTTTGTAGTGCAAAAACAACAATTATAACCATTGTCTTTGGTCAATTACATTATAAAATAATATATAACATTTGTTAAGACAATAAACATACTCACTCACTACTGTTTTGAATACATTTGACATTTTTGAACATAAAGTATTGTTGAACACAAAATAAAAAAAATGGGGGGTGAAGTGTCTTAATCAAATTTCTTAAAATGAGGGGTGAACTGTCTAAGGGGTGAGGTGTCTGCAAAAAAGGGCCTAGGGTGAAGTGTCTGGGGGGTGAAGTGTCTGTAAACCAGAATACTCAATAGTCGACTTGCAACTTCACCACTGACACCAGTTCACTTTCACAGGGAAATCTGTCCTTATTTCATTTAACACTGTTAAATCTATTCTACATAAAGTGGGATATGAAAAATGACAGATGCCTCCGTGTTAACTTAAGCTGTTAAGATTAAGAGACTAAAAAGTAAGAGTACTAAGTGGTGAAAATCATTTCTGTTATTAACTGATAAACCTTTACATTGTTGTATCCACTGATCAAGGCCAGGTAAGTGACTTGTAAACCTTTTGTGCAGAATTATATCCCCTTTTCTATGTTGCGTTTTTTTAACTATCCAGCAGTGAGTGAGAAGATTTAAGGACAGAGCGGACCTTGCCACTGAGTGGACCTTACCAAGACAGACTGTAGATTATTATATGGGGCCTACTTTGATTTTAATGTCAAATATTATTCAAATTCATTGACAGCATGTTTTATATTTGGTATTATCAACATTGCTCACACAATTAAAAGTAGTGTTAGCTACTTAGGTCCACCCTGTTTCACAGTACGCCCCTTCCTACGAGTGAGCCAATATTGGAATGCAATGTTCAAGGTCTTTTTTTGTGCGCACTGTCCAAGCAAGGTCTGATCTTGTCTCAACAGTTTCATTATTGTAATTCTACATGTAATTGTTCTATAACAGTACATTTACCTCTGTGGAGCAAAACCCTTTAACCCATTACATTATATACACGCCTTTTAACGCCTTTTTCACCCCCCCCCCATTTTGCTGTCTAAAATGGTGAAAAAATGCCTTATTTAGGCCCCCAACACTTGTTTTTGTTTGAGAAATGTTGTTAAAAAAAGTGACCTCTTTTTCGGCACGGCCCCCCAACCCAAGAAAATTTTGGACTTGTGAGAGGCTATAAATGACCCCAGATTGATCATAAGGTAACGTGTAACCAACGCTGAAAAGCATTTGACTCTATCTCAATCCATTGAGAAGTTGCAGCACTTTGAAATCAATTTTGATGGAAAAAATCAACGCAAAATAGTGATTTTTGGCAGTTTTGAGATGTCCCCTCGTTGCCATGGTAACAGAAAATTTAAGCCTGAGCATGGTGTTGCAAGGGCAATGGTCCAGTCAACATTTGTGCCATTAGTTTGATTAGTGTTGAAGCAGTTTTTATAGTATTATAGCAATTTGAACTTGTAACGCGAGACTTTTCAATGAAAACAGCCATTTTTCACAAAATGCTCATGAAGTAATGGGTTAAGAGCTCAAGATTTTAATCCACTCGAAAGATGTTAAATTTGTTGTGAAGACTTAATATCTATAGAAGAATTGATACTGTTGTTGTAAAGAGGTTATTGGTCTACAGAGGACCAGAGATGTAGATATCAGAGATAAGCAGCTCCTATATACTCTATTGAAATATCACTCATCATCATGCCTATCAAAAAGTGAAAAATTAGGCATTTTGTAGCAAGTAAAACTTAATGGATGTACATTTTATCCATATACATGTGTATAATATACAATTTAAAAGTCAAATCTTTTATCTATTGCTGCATGTTAAAATAATTGTAACTTTCCATGTCTTTCACTTAGAAAAACAGAGTAGCCAGTTTTTTCATCATATGAACAGTTCCTAAGCTGTAACAAAAATTAATTCTTTAGAAATTGATTTATTTATATAAATGGGAATTGCAAATGTTTTTACCTGCAGCCATACACAAATACATAAGCTTTCAGAAACTTTATTATTTTTTTCTGATTTTTATATCTTGTTATTTGATAAGTTTTACTTGCTACAATTTTTAAGTTTAGCAAGCATGCATGATATCTTAACTGGCTAGGAAGTTGCCTATCTTTGTTATCTATGTCTCTGAGAGGGCCAATCTGCAAATATTACACTGTACATAATCCTTCATATACTACATGTACTTGAATTGTTAATATAAAGATAATAAGCACCATAGATTTGTAGTCTGTAAGACACAGTAACAATTTGTGATTACACATCTGAGACTCTTATCTACTAGCTATCATATTTGAAGATTTTGTTTTCATGTTTCAGACTGCAGATGTCAACTTCATGAAGAAAATGGCCCATGTTGTCTTACTGACATCTAGTCTGATGTTTGTTGCTGCAACCATGGCAACATTCAAAGAGAACGATTTATCATCTGATGACACCAAGGGAGATAATAATGACTGTCATCTTTATAGGGTAGAGGAAAGAGTTACCTTGAATTGTTCAGGAGTGATTATTAATGAAATCACATTTACAAAACTTTCTGACCAAAAGGTTCATGTGCTAGATATAAGTTACACTGGAATAAAAGATTTTTCTTTATTTCGGAATTTCAAACGAAATATGTGTAAAAATTTGCTAGTTATAAATGCTAGCCACAACGGTGTCAATAACTTTGAAAAGGACGCTTTCATGGTGTTTGAAAACTTAGAAAAACTTGACTTGTCTTTTAATGATATAAAGAGCTTACCTGATGATGTTTTTGTATCAATGCAAGATCTCAGATACCTGGATCTATCTCACAACCAGCTAACTTCATTACCAAATAAACTACCAATGACAGAGTGGTTTGACATTTCCAGTAATAGGATTTCAAGTATTCCAGAAACATTTTCTTCTGTTTTGTATCCACAAACTGTGTTTTTGCTCGGACAGAATCCATTCAAATGTACATGTGACCAGTTGTGGTTAAAAGACTTATTTAGCACAAGGCAATATCTGCTTAACTTTGTTGACAGATTAGACCCACAAAAATTCATACCAGTTTGCAATTCACCTAGTAATGTAGCTGGGAAGTCATGGGATTCTTTGGAGGATAATGACTTTAAATGCATTGGATTGGATGAAAGTAATTCAAAATCGCCCAATGAAAGAACGCCTTTTAGTAATAAATTTCAAGAAGAAATAGAAGTGAAAGTATCAGAGATTGGTCAAAACTGGGTCGTGTTGAATTGGAATGGGAATTCTGATGTCAGTGATAAAGTTATTCAAATAAAATATCACAAGTTTGGTAGTAAAAATGATATGAAGGAGGTGGTTTTACCACTTTCTGCAGGAGGATACAGGTTAAGGAATCTAGAAAATAGTTCACCATATATCATATGTTTTACTGTTATGCTTGGATCAGACTCGTTTTCTCTTGGTTGTGAAGAAATAGTAACCACTAAAACTTCAGACCCCTGGTCATTTGGGCATTTATATAGATTTGTGATAATTACACTATGTGACTATTCAAATCATTTAATTATTTTTATATTTTTATTTTTAACTACTTTTTATCTCATTCAAAAGAAAGAAGCAAATAAAGATAATGAAACATATTTGAAGGTTATATCCATCATTTTCCATGCTAAATATCATAAATGGACTTTTCCATCGTAGTTTTTAAACATGAAAACACAGCATGTCAAATATCTGAATGTAACCCTGTAAGGTATAACAAGTTTTTTTTCTTTTTAAGGGAGACAACTCTAAAATTAGGTAGTGCTTTCCCCTTGTTTATTGCCATAAATGCCTTAACCATGTCTTAAACTGCATGAATTTTGGCTCACAGACAGGTTAAATATCAAAAGAAACAAGAAGCGCTGCAATGCGATGAAAACCAGGTTTTCAACGACCAAACAATCCATAGGTCAAAGTGCACTGAAGTAAATGAGTAGATACTGAAAATTCTATTGTAAGCAAATTACCTTGACCTTGCTCCCAGATATCTAAGTGGCAATCCAAAGCTGCCACTCAGCAAGTTCGGTGTCAAAAAGTCAAAGCAAACTCAAGTTATAACATGAAAACTTAATGCATTAACCTTGATCACAGACCTGGGTAGCAATCCTGAGCTGCCTCTTGTGTCAATAGGCCAAAGCAAACTCAAATTATTGACCAGAAACTGAATTTCTATCTTTAGTAACAGGGACCTTGACCTTGATCACAGACACCTGGGTAACAATCCCAAGCTGCCTCTTGATTTAACCTATCCATACACCAAGTTTGATGTCAAAAGGCCAAAGAAAACTCAAGTTATTGAGCGGAGTGTGAATTTTTATTTTTAGTAAGTGACCTTGACCTAGATCACAGACATCTGGGTAGCAATGCCAAGCTGCCTCTTGATATAAGCTATCCATACACCAAGTTTGGTGTAAATAGGCCAAAGCAAACTCCAGTTATTGAGCGGAAACTGAATTTCTATTTTAAGTAACAGTGACCTTGACCTTGAACACAGACACCTGGGTAGCAATCCCAAGCTGCCTCTTGATATAAGATATCCATACACCAAGTTTGGTGTCAATAGGCCAAAGCAAACTCAAATTATTAAGCAGATACTGAATTTTATATTTTTAGTAACAGTGACCTTAACCTTGATCACAGACACCTGGGTAGCAATGCCAAGCTGCCTCTTGATATAAGCTACCTTCACACCAAGTGTGGTGTCAAAAGGCCAAAGCAAACTCAAGTTATTGACCGGAAACTGAATTTGTAATTTTTAGTAATAGTGACCTTGACCTTGATCACAGACACCTGGGTAGCAATCCCAAGCTGCCTCTTGATATAACCTAGCCATACACCAAGTTTGGTGTCAATAGGCCAAAGCAATCTCAAGTTATTGAGCGGAAACCGAATTTCAATTTTTGGTAACAGTGACCTTGACCTTGATCACAGACACCTGGGTAGCAATCCTAAACTGCCTCTTGATATAAGCTATCCATACACGAAGTTTGGTGTCAATAGGCCAAAGCAAACTTAAGTTATTGAGCGGAAACTGAATTTCTTTTTTTAGTAACAGTGACCTTGACCTTGATCACAGACACCTGGGTAGCAATCCCAAGCTGCCTCTTGATATAAGCTATCCATACACCAAGTTTGGTGTCAATAGGCCAAAGCAAACTCCAGTTATTGAGAGGGAACTGAATTTCTATTTATAGTAACGGTGACCTTGACCTTGATCACAGACACCTGGGTAGCAATCCCAAGCTGCCTCTTGATATAAGCTACCTACACACCAAGTTTGGTGTCAATAGGCCAAAGCAAACTAAAGTTATTGAGCGGAAACCAAAAGTTGACGCCCGCCCGCCCGCCGACTTCAGCATTACAATAATCCGGTTTTCCTTGAAAACCTGATTTATAAAAGCTATTTGAAAAGAATCAATAGCAAAACCAAGTCTCATTTATTTGAAATCATCATGTCAAAAAACATACATATGTACATGCCACACAATTATAGAAGTTGAAGTTACAAATTCATGAAGTCATCTCTGGACCATTATCTACATGTATGCAACTCAATTATGGGAACAGGTGATAGTTTATAAACTACTGCCCAGTGTTTATATATTAATGGAGTTGTTTGAAAATCACAAGATGTTCTAAGCCTTATGCATCTTGGTCATATTTCACTGAAATATGAAAATTGATCTATAAGCAATTCATACATCATTTAAAATGAGAAATTCTGATAAAAAAGGTGAACTCTTTAGGAGTCTCACCATAGCTTTAGGAGTCTCACCATAGAATGCATCATAGACTACCTGAAAATTTAAAAGTTTCTATTTATTATGTTTTATACATGTATACTGTAAACAGCTTGTCCATCTGTCAGGATTTGTTTTGTCTAAGGGGCAAAATTCTTAAATAGTATCCAACTGAGCTTAAAGCTTCCTACACAATCAACAAAAAAATGCCCTTTGTAATTTTTATATACTCAAATTTGTTCCAGACGTACCACGAGAGAATCAATTTGAAGCCTCAACACCTCTTTTCTACAGTCACAGCAAAGACCTATACTATGTGTAAAAATTAATGCAGAGGGGACTCAAATAAAGCACACACTGGTCAAGGATATTCACTTTCTGATCCAGTCAGTTAAAAATTAAGTCTGCAATAAACTAAGCCAAACCGATATGTTCCACCTTTTCTCATTTTAAGGAATAGGGAGAGCTTTTATGCTTTCTCATGCATCAGCATCACACTTTAGTTTAGTTTTTGTGTGCAAGTTGGTATCTCCTAAACTATTGAAGGGAATATGTTGTAACTTCACACCCTTATTTGAGAGCATAATGGGACGTCACAGTCAAAGGCTCATAATTCTAACATAGATTTTGACAGAATTATGGCCCTTTTTGAACTTAGAAAATTCTACATTATTTAGGCTCCTGTTTTACTATCAAGCACTGAGGATATTCAAACACAGTGTAGTCCCTACAGCTCTTGTCATGACAAAGAAATTAACAATGATCAATCTAATAACTGTTATAATTTATTGCATAGAAATTTATATAATTTATTATACAGATATTATAAAATATAAATATACCTTCTCCATTTACATAAATTATTAATACACAGAAAAGTTATTAAGTATATAAATTATATAATAAAATTTCATTGCACAAAGACACTGAATAACTTACTTATCATATTATGTAACATTATTTTGTGGACGGAAAATAATACACAATTAGGAAATGTAACATTGAACAATTTTGAAGAACTAAAAACAATATTTAAGATATGCTAATAAAACATAATTGAATGTCTGGTTTTTATGCAGATTTGAACACCTTGGTCATCTCAATTGGTCAACCCAACTATGCAGCCTTCCAGGATAATAACTAACCAGTAAATTGACTGATTACTCCGCAAGTAACCGACTACTTATTCTACATGATTTATGAATCAGTTAAGATGGACAAAATTAATGACCATTAATACAGACTTGATGTCCCACATAAATTGTAATGGAGAAATTTTCCCTTGTCAGAGAATCAAACTAGCGATCGCGGGATTTCAAATCCAATGCTCTCCAAACTGAGCTTAACAGGCAGACTTTTTAATAAGATTTTTGTTTGTTTGTTTGTTTCATTTTACGCCTTTTTCCAACAGTATTTCAGTCATATAGGCGGGTAGTTTCCTAACCATCGTTCCTGGAGAGTTACACCAGTACTAGACTACCTTCATAAGACAACAGGAATCTAATATATTAATGAAACCAGAACAGATATAACAAAGCATCAAAGTGTATTAACAAAAAACATCAATTTCAAGACTATTTATTTTGTACATGTAGTTACCTACATAAAACCACCATAAAAACAATAAATACAAAATCTTCCATAAGCTTATCGTTAACAATTATACATGCATGTATGTTCTTTTCATGTAATTATTAACACCCTTTCAAAATAATGACATTCCTTCGGCTAATGAAAGATAGATAGATACATGATTTTATTTGAAGTGCTTAGGTAGTGAACAACTTTCCTGGGCTACAGGAAGTGATTCATAGCTTTTTTCTTTTTGTTTGGTTTTATGTCGCGGTTATCTGGCAACTTTCAGCGTTATTGGTGGGCCATATGACCTCTAGAGCTCTACTTTGTTTGTGTGATATTGAACCCAACCCCCCAAAAAAGTGATGAATTATTACTTGACATACTATAGAATAAAACATGACGTTCTATATCTTCTGGTAAAAAAAACAATAATACTTGTTTCCTGAAATTCAGAAAATGTGGGTTTTCCCTCCTTATCCCTCTGTGCAAACAAATTTTTGCCATTACAATTTCACTATGCAAAACATTTTCACAATAGTTTAGTCAACTAATTGGGCTTATTTTCAAAGTAAACTGTAAAAGTTTCTTTGTTCCCCCTGATTAAGTGGGAAATCCCCAAAATATGCTAAATTCAGGATTTAGTTTATTGACTGAATATGACAAACATCATCAATTATAGAATTAATATATCTAATTAATGGTGAACACTCAAATTTGTAAGCATTTGAAAATCAAAATTTGTCTTATTAATTCTGTAATTCAAAGCAGAAGTAGCCCATTTTAAAGGGGCGTGTAATTGATACACATGCATCACAGGTTTTGGATTAAACAGTTGCAACTTGTAGGCCATTGTTTACCAACCCCTCAATTTCTGTAATCAATTCAGCCACTACCTCTAAAGATATGCAATACATTTAAATTGATTTTCAAGAACTTATTATTTGATGCTTGTAGTTTTATCAAGTGACTCCAATTTACGTCCTTCTTTTGATGAAGGGGCGAAATTATTCGAAAACGTTCATATGTGTAATTTAACGGTACTTTTGAATTAATGTTTGTTACAATTTTTAAAAGGAAATAGTGCATCATGATGGGAAAAAATATACAAAGCATGAGTAGTTACTAAGCTCTATGAAAGTGTTAAGTCAAATTATGAAAATTGGGGAGGAATATAAGATTTATTTATATATGAGCTGCGTCACAACAAAACCAACATAGTGGGTTTGCGACCAGCATGGATCCAGACCAACCTGCACTGATCAGGATCTATGTTCTTTGCTTACAAACCCTATTACAAGTAGAGAAACTGATAGCAAACAGCATGGATCCTGATCAGACTGCGCAGATGCGCAGGCTGGTCTGGATCCAGGCTGGTCGCAAACGTATTATGTTGGTTTTGTCATGGCGCGGCTCAAATGATATTCTTAAGGCCGTTGTGATAAAAACCTGTAAATACCACAATAAGAATATGAAAACAATATGACTCGACAGTTTGTACGATTTTTATGGTTTTTTTTGGCTTTTTTCGTCAGTTTATAATAAATTAAACTACACTCAATGTAATATTTAATGAAAATTACCTTACAAAATGTTTTTTAATTTTCAAATCATAAGAAGCCTTATGTAGACAAATTTACTTAATAAATCAATTAAACAAAATAAGAAAAAACAAGCAATTATCATAGTATTGCAAGCAATCCATAAGTCCCCTACCAGATAGAACCCCATCAGCATTCTGAAGGGCCATTGGCCATTCACTAATGTGTAAATTTTTCTCTATATTAAGTAAATTTGTTGGAAATGTTCTTTAAAAGTGATCACAGGAAGAAGTTTTTATGAATAGACAGACAGACGGACTGAAGGACACTCTAAAGTTAATATTTGAAACATCCCTGTTACCAAAATATAATATTTTAAAAAGCAAAAATCTTAAAGAGGAGATAACTCTGGAATTTAAGATACAATTTCATAAAAAGTTTCAGCTCTTTTCGACTAATCACAAATATTGTTATATTTGCCATGTTTTAAGCCTATTTGTTGCCAAGGCAACCAATATTTTTTCAAAATAGGAAGAACAGATAAGACATGCATAATCTCAAGACTGCCATCTACCCATATGTAAAGTTTCATAAAAATATTTCCAGTACTTTTTGAGTTATCACTGGATTCAGTTTATGTGTAAAATTTGCCATATTTTCAGTCTATGTGTTGCCATAGCAACCAGAATTTTCAACATAGGAAGAAAAGAAAAAGACGTGCATAATCTCCATACTGCCATCTATCCATATATCAAGTTTCATAAAAATATTTCCAGTACTTTTTGCGTTATCACTGGATCCAGTTTATGTGTAAAATTTGCCATATTTTCAGTCTATTTGTTGCCATAGCAACCAGAATTTTCAACATAGGAAGAAAAGAAAAAGACGTGCATAATCTCCATACTGCCATCTATCCATATATCAAGTTTCATAAAAATATTTTCAGTACTTTTCAAGTTATCGTGGGATCCAGTTTTGTGGACGGACGGACTGACAGACGGACGGACAGACGGACAGAGGGTAAACCTAAAGTCCCGGAGACTAATTACACCTAATTTCATACATCTTAACCCTAAAGCTGCTGTCAATCTAATGAATTTATGGAACTTTAAATTTTTATCATTCCATTGAAAATTTATGGATACTATCCAGTTAGTTCAATAGGTAAAATGTTTGACTGAGTAAATGGGCAATCCAAGTTCAATGTCCAGATGGTGCAGATCATTTTCGTTGTGATTGATTATGAAATCTTTTCTTCAGTCATTTGCACTGTACCTCTACTCTGGCAGGTACAAAAGTTATCAGTTCCTTGGGAAAGTGATGTCAACTAGTACTGGTAAACTGCCTGCCCAGGAACGAATTGCCAGGGCAAAACTGTGCTCTGATAATTTCAATGTGGCTTACTGCCCTAATACGGAGGGTAACCAACCAACAACTGCCACCATCAGATTTTATGGGATTTCAATATTAAAATATAAAACAGTATAGAGCCTGGTCAGTTTGCAACGATAAACAGGCTGGCCTGGCTCTACACTGGCGGCAAAAGCCTATCATTTTCAGTTCCTGCAGGGTAAGGGTTTAAGAGGCTTAGAAAATTATTTCAAGCAGGTTCCTCTAGTACAATCAGAATATTCCAGTCTGTAAAATGAAGTCACTTGAATAGGCATGGCAGTTTGTTTAAATGTATAACAAATATGTCTATATCATATATACATGTCAACCTAAAAATTATACATCTCCAAACCTGTACAACTATAGCATTGTACAAATGTAAAGTAATGTTACTTTATACAATGGTAAAATTGTATACGATGGTAAGATCCTAAAATTGTACATTACACCTCCTTTTCATAATATGTACAATTTCTAAGCCATGTATTCTCTCTACTAAATCTTAAAAGCTTTTAATACAAAAACCATCATATTTTCTCCCTAATATTTTGCTGATACAATAATGGTAAAACTTAAACCAAAGACATTAAAACCTTAAATGAACACATCCATTGTTTACATGTGCTAAGCTTTCAACAAGCCTCATATTATGTACAGCACAGCAATTTGTACAGCAAGCTAAACCAATCACCAGGAATAAAATCACATACAATGTCAATAAATGGTGGAATGTATTGTAAACCCAACACATGGCAACATTCTTTGTCCCTTTTACAACTTTGCAAAATCCTAAGGGGCTGGTTCCAGTTTTGTATTCGTAAACTAACCCAGTTATAACAGCTGGTTCCTAGCTTACAGAAGAGCACTGACTTCAGAGCTAGTTGTACTGTCATCACACATTCCTTCCTCGTCATCATCTTCAGGTGCAAAAAGTTCATACCTGAAATATACAATTTAAACTTTTAACTTGTTACTAGGGAGCGGTGACCTTGTGGTTTTAAGGTGGCTGCCTCCCGACCTACATGTAAGATTATGGATTTGAGCCCTACTCTTTCTTTCTTGTTTCTTCATATGACACCAATACTGGTTGATTCCAGGAATCAGACTCAAAAATGATCAAAATAAGTAGCAAATACTTGTTTTTGCTATCAAGCTTAAATAAATATGTTTAAATACTTTTAACTTGCTGGCAGCTGCAACTAAATATATAACTATGCAACAAGCGCAAACCAAGATCAGTCAGAGCCAGGTATCCCTTCATGCATCATTTCAGACACAAGCTGGCACCTGAGTAGAAATAATGACCTTAAGTAAGCTAACTGGATAGTTTAGAATGCAAAGTCCCTGATATGATTGAAGCCAAGGTACATCGGCAAGGGACAAGTGATTTGAAGTACGTAGAGTTAATCATTCTACAAGGAGGCCTTAAACCTAAACCTACATTCAGATCTAATTTCTCTAGAGCAACATTTCCCAGCAACAAACAAAATCATATTGTCATCAAAAATGTGTTGCTCAACAGAGGTTGAAGTGTAAATACAGAATTTTTACAACTTCCAAACAAATGTTTTATTGAAATTTATCCTGACTGCTAATTAACAGTTGACGTCATCAAATTTTCATTAGCAAATAGCAAATTATCAAAAATCAAAAAGTGCAAAGTATATGAGACGTGATAGGTCATGGATATGAAAATTTGAAATGTCAGAACGCTTAAGAAAAGGTAACGTTTCACACATATTTTTGAAAAATCATGCAATATATATTAGGCTTGAACTATCCCCTTAAATTCAGAAAAGTCAAGAGTCAAATACCTGTAAGTCAACTTAGAACATGGTCAACGGTCTCCACTAAAAATGGGGAAATCCTAGTTCATTTAAATAAAATCAAACAAGATATGTTAGTAAAACATGAAAACATATACCCCCACTCCCCTTTCCCCAATGCCAGCCAATTAGTCATGAAGCCAGGTCATTGTGATTTTGACTATTGACCTAGTGACCCCAAAATCGAAAAACATGCAATATATATTAGGCTTGAATTTTCACCTTAAATTCAGACAAGAGGGCCATGATGGCCCTGAGGTCGCTCACCTGTATTTAGGCCCCCGGAGCGGGGCTAGTTTAAACCCCAGGGCTTTTATTTGAACAAACTTGGAAGACACTCATTAAAAGATGTTTCATGATGTTAAGTTTTTACTACACACATATAATGAAAAACAATGACCTCCCCCCACCCTTTTTCAGGGCCAATTTTAACCAAAGGGCTTTTATTTGAACAAACTTGGTAGACACCCACAAAAAGATGTTTCCTGCAATCTAACCTCTAGCTCATTGGGTTTTTTAAAAGAAGATTTTTTAAGTTTTTACTATACACATATAGTTAAAACCAATGACACCCCTGGGGCGGGGCCAGTTTTGACCCCAGGGCTTTTATTTGAACAAACTTTGTAGACACTCACTAGAAGATGTTTCATGCTTAATATCTAAACTCTAGCTATTTGGGTTTTTTCAAAGAAGATTTTTAAGTTTTTGCCATACATATATAAGGAAAATCAATGACCCCCAGGGCGGGGCCAATTATGACCCCAGGGCTTTTATTTGAACAAACTTTGTAGACACTCACTAGAAGATGTTTCATGCTTAATATCTAAACTCTAGCTATTTGGGTTTTTTCAAAGAAGATTGTTTAAGTTTTTGTTATACACATATAAGGAAAATCAATGACCACTGGGGCCGGGCCTATTTTGACCCCAGGGCTTTTACTTGAACAAACTTTGTAGACACCCATTAGCACATGTTTCATGCTTAATATCTAAACTCTAGCTATTTGGGTTCTATAAAAGAAGATTTTTTAGTTTTTACTATATGCATATAGGGAAAATCAATGACCCCCTGGGGCGGGGCCAATTTTGACCCCAGGGCTTTTATTTGAACAAACTTGGTAGACACTTATTAGAAGATGTTTCATGCTAAATATCTTAGCTCTAGCTCTATGGGTTCTTTAAAAGAAGATTTTTCAAGTTTTTACTATATGTATCTAGGGAAAATCAATGACCCCCTGGGGCGGGGCCAATTTTGACCCCAGGGCTTTTATTTGAACAAACTTGGTAGACACTTACTAGAAGATGTTTCATGCCAAATATCTAAGCTCTAGCTCTTTGGGTTTTTTAAAAGATGATATTCAAAGTTTTTTCTTTCGGTTGCCATGGCAACCAGAGTTCTGCATGGAATTAAATTCTTTGAACAATTTTTAAAGGTGACCACCAAAGAAACATTCCTGTGAAGTTTGGATGAAATTGGCTTAGTGGTTTATGAGGAGATGTCATTTAAAGTAAAAGTTTACGGACAGACGGACGAAAAGCGATCACAAAAGCTCACCCTGTCACTTTGTGACAGGTGAGCTAAAAAGTCAAGAGTCAAATACCTGTAGGTCAACTTAGAAAATGGTCAAAGGTCTCCCAATTAAGGTATGACCATCCTAATGGGCACTATAAGGAACTGAAAATTTGACAACAAAGGTCAGATATATATCTTAAAGGACACCTTTGCTTGGCTGTTAGAAGGTCCTTTTTCAGAAATAATGCACCTTTAAATAATCTACAGTATCATTTTTTATGAAATATGTTTTCCCTAATTAAACAATGTGACATTCATCTAACACTCCACATAAGCAAAATGATTGTTTCTACTTAAAATTTATGAAATATGTATAAAAATGTAACCCTGACTCTACCATTTTTAACACATGTTCAACCAATTTCCTGCATAGAGAGCCTAATTAAAAAATCACTAAAATTTACTAGAATGAGTGCCAGTTTTCAAAGTTTCACTTTTTTTTTTCCAAAAGTATACTGGTTGCTATTGTTAAATATTAAATACTTTTACCGCCTAGTTTTGATTTTATTACACTTTGAGAGCATAATGGGACGTCACAGTCAAAGGCCGATAATTCTAACATAGATTTTGACAGAATAATGGCCCTTTTTGAACTTAGAAAATTCTACATTATTCAAGCACTTGTTTTACTATCAATTACTGAGAATATTCAAGTACGATGTAGTCCCCACAGCTCTTGTTATGAAAAAAAAATTAACAATCTAATAACTGTTATAATTTATTGCATAGAAATTTATATAATTATACAGATATTATAAAATATACCTTCTCCATTTACATAATTTATTAATACACAGAAAAAATATTAAGTATATAAATTATATAATTAAATTTCATTTCCAATGACACTGAATAACTTACTAATAATCATATGTAACATTATTTTGTGGACGGAAAATAATACATAATTAGGAAAGTGAACATTAAACAATTTTAAAGAACTAAAAACAATATTTAAGATATGCTAATGAGACAACAGGAATCTAAAAATATTTAATGAAACCACAACAGAAATAACAACTTAAAACATCAAAGTGTATTAACAAAAAACAATCAATTTCAAGACTACATGTATTTGTACATGTCGTTACCTACATAAAACCACCGTAAAAAACAATAAATACAAAATCGTCCATAAGCTTATCGTTAACAAATATATGTTATGTTCTTACAATGTAATTATTAACACCTTTTCAAAATAATGACATTCCTTGTGAAAGGTAGATACATGTACATGATTTTCTTTGAAATGCTAATGAAGTTAACAACTTTCCTAGGCTTCAGGAAGTGATTCATCACTTGTTTTTTCTCTTTTTTCTTTTGTCGCACATTTACACTGTGAAGTTTCCAGCGTTATTGGTTGAGGAAGTGCTCGTCTTCCGCCAATATAGCTTGTGTTTGTGCGACATAAAACCCAACCAAAAAAGAAATGATGAATAAGTTCTTGTGGCCTAGGACTTTGTGCGCATGATGTTCTACTTTCAGGTTATAACTTAGCTGCAATACTTGTTACCTGAAATTCAGAAAATGTGGGTTTTCCCTACTTATCCATGTGTACAAGTTTTTACCATTACAATTTCACTGTGCAAAAGAGTTCACAATAGTTTAATCAATTTGTTGGGCTTGTTTTCAAAGTTACAACTGTAAAAGTTTCTTTGTACCCCCAGATTAAGTGGGAAAACCCAAAATATCCTAAATTCAGGATGTAGTTTATTGACTGAATATGACAAAAATCATCACTATAAAATAGATCTAATTAATGGTAAACAATCAAATTTCTTAGCATTTGAAAATCAAAACTTCTCTTATTAATTCTGTAACTCAAAGCAGACAAAGCCCATTTTAGAGGGGTGTGTAATTGATACACATGCATCACAGGTTTTGGAGAAAACAGTTGCTTTTGTAGGCCATTGTTTACCAACCCCTCACATTTTGTAATCAATTCAGTCAGTACCTCTAAAGATATGCAATATATTTAAATTGATTTTCAAGAACTTATTATTAGATGTTTGTAGTTTTATCAAGTGACTCCAATTTACGTCCTTCTTTTGATGAAGGGGCGAAATTATTCGAAAAATTCATATGAGCTTTCTTAACGGTACTTTTGAAATAATGTTTTGTTACAATTTTTAAAAGGAAATAGTGCATCATGATGGGGAAAAAATATACAAAGCATGAGTAGTTACTAAGCTCTATTAAAGTGTTTAATCATGACTGGTCAAATTATGAAAATTGAGGAATATAAGATTTATTTATATATGATATTCTAAAGTCTAAACATTGTTAGCAGCTGCGATAAAACGCTACAATACCACAATAGGAATATGAAAACAATGTGACTGGACAGTTTGTGCGATTTTTATAGTTTTGTTTTTTTTTGTTGTTTTTATTTTTCAGTTTAGTATAAATTAAACTACACTCAATGTAACATGTAATGAAAAGTACCTTACAAAATGTTTATTAATTTTCAAATCATAAGAAGCCTGATGTGGCCAAATTTACTTAATGAATCAATTAAACAAAATAAGAAAAAATTACACCTAATTTCATACATCTTAACCCTAAAGCTGCTGTCAATCTAATGAATTTATCAAACTTTTAATTTTTCTCATTCCATTGAAAATTTATGGATACTGTCCAGTTAGTTCAGTAAGTAAAGTGTTTGACTGAGTTGGGCAACCCAAGTTCAATTCCCAGATGGTGCAGATCATTTTTGTTGCAATTTATCATGAAATCCTTTCTTCAGTCATTTGCACCGTACCTCTGCTTTCGCATGTACAGAAGTTATCAGTTCCTTGCAAAAGTGAAGGCAACTAGTTCTGGTAAACTGCTTGACAGCCTGCCCAGGAACGAATTGCCAGGGCAAAACTGTGCTCTGATAAATTCAATGTAGCTTACTGCCATGATACAGAAGGTTAACTACCAACAACCGCCACCATCAAAGTTTATGGGATTTCAATATCAAAATATAAACATTTAGTTACAAACAGTATAGAGCCTGGTCAGTTTACAATGATGAACAGGCTGGCCTGGCTCTATACTGGTGGCAAAAACCTATCATTTTCAGTTCCAGTAGGTTAAGGGTTTAAGAGGCTAAAAAAATTAATTGAGCCGTGTCATGACAAAACCAACATAGTGCGTTTGCGACCAGCATGGATCAAGACCAGCCTGCGCATCCGCGCAGTCTGATCAGAATCCATGCTGTTCGCTTACAAACCCTATAACAAGTAGAGAAACTGATAGCGAACAGCATGGATCCTGATCAGACTGCGCAGATGCGCAGGCTGGTCTGGATCCATGCTGGTCGCAAACGCATTACGTTGGTTTTGTCGTGACGCAGTTCAATTAAATATTGTAGCAGGTTCCTCTAGTACAATTAGAATATTCCAGTCTGTAAAATGAAGTCACTTGAATAGGTATGGCAGTCTGTATAAATGTATATCAAATATGTCTATTTTATATATAGTGCATTTTATATATACACTTTAACCTAAAAATTGTACATTTCCAAACTTGTACAACTACCGGTATAGCATTGTACAAATGTAAAATAATGTTTCTTTGTACAATCACTACACCTTCCTTTTCACAATATGTACAATTTCTAAGCCATGTATTTTCTTCACTAAATTTTTAAAGCTTTTAATACAAAAACCATCATATTTTTTCCCTAGTATTTTGCTGATACAATAATGGCAAAACTTTAACCAAAGACATTAAAACCTTAAGTGAACACATCCATTTTTTACATGTTCTAAGGGCTTTCAACAAGCTCATATTAATGACGCCCAGCTTTTGTTACATAAGCTTGGACCAATCACCAGTAATAAAATTCACAATACAATGTTTTAAAAAATGGTGGAATGTATTGTAAAGCCAACAGCTGGCCAAAAATTTTTTTCCTTTACAATTTCATTGAAATCCTAAAGGGCGGTTCAGTTTTGTAAATTCGTAACTGACCCGTTATAACAGCTTGGGTTCCTAGCTTACAGGGAAGAAGACTGATTCAGAATAGTTGTACTGTTTCATCCACACATTCCCTTCCTCGTTCATACTTCAAAGGTTGCAAAAAGTTCATACCTGAAATATACAATTTAAACTTTTAACTTGTTTAAAGGGAGTGGTGACCTTGTGGTTTTAAGGTGGCTGCCTCCCGACCTACATGTAAGATTATGGATTTGAGCCCTGTTTCTTCATATGACACCAATATATAAATAACACATGGGTTTGTGGGTAACAGTAAAAATATCATCCCGAGGAAAATACTGTTACCCGAGGCGTAGATACGAGGGATGATATTTTTACTGTTACCCACAAACCCATGTGTTATTTATTTTATTACCCCGAACAAATACTGTGATGATCTGAATTTGGCAACTAAATCTAACTGTAACAAAAATAAGCCACGAGAAGCAATAACTAAACTGTCCTTACCTTGCAAGTTTTAAGTGCACTGTAGGCCTACTTGAGAAGCTGTTTTTCTTTTATTCTTAGGCAAGTGATGATATCTACCAGTCATATACATAAAATAAGCTGTGTTTTATTCAGAAAACAAAACACTAACCCATTTATAAGGTTATGATCTGTGAAATCTGATCCTTCTGCATCCAGAATATTCTTCGCATGGTTTTTTGACAAAGTTGCATTTAGAAATAACGATGATATCCTACAGATGCCTGTCCACCAACTCTATCTGTAACGTTTCACTGGTTAAAATTGTTAAATTATCCTTTGTTGCATGCTTTAATTGTCTGCATGTTCCAGTTTGACACAAAATTATTTACATTACAATTACTTCCGTTGAAAACGGATGTTTTCCTGTTGACTATTCAACAAAAAGATATTTAATACGCGAAAGGGACTCTAGGGTGCAAAGAACTAATTTTTATCAGAGTAATAGTTACTTCGGCGATGCCCTATCGTCGAAAATAAGAAAGAATCGAGAAAAAAATGGCGGCCATTTTATTTCATTTTATTTAGAAAAAAGACCACGTGACCAGATTTTATACTGTTAAAAAATACTGTTACCTATGTAACAGTACAAAATTCGTAGTCACGTGGTACACTTGCATTAACAGTAAGAATAACTCCCAGAGGCCTATGGGAAATTAGCATTACGAAAAAAGTGAGGGGTAATAATACTGGCTGATTCCAGGAATCAGACTCAAAAATGATCAAAATAAGTAGCTAATACTTGTTTTGCTATCGAGCTTAAATAAATATGTTTAAATACTTTTAACTTGCTGGCCGGTGAGCAACTAAATATATAACTATGCAACAAGCGCAAACCAAGATCAGTCAGACTCAGGTATCCCTTCATACATTACTTCAGACACAAGCTGGCACCCGAGTAGAAATAACGTCACCTTAAATAAGCTAACTGGATAGTTTAGAATGCAAAGTTCCTCAGATATGATTGGAGCCAAGGTACATCGGCAAGGGACAAGTGATTTGAAGTAGGTAGACTTAATCATTCTACAAGGAGGCCTTAACCCTAAACATAGATTAAGATCTTATTTCTATAGAGCAACATTTCCCAGCAACAAACAGAATCATATTGTCATCACAAAAGTGTTGCTCAACAGAGGTTGAAGTGTAAATACTCTAAGAATTTTTACAACTTAAAAACAAATGTTTTATTGAAATTTATCCTGACTGCTAAGCAACAGTTGACGTCATCAAATTTTCTTTAGCAAATAGCAAATTATCAAAAACTCAAAAAGTGCAAAGCATATGAGACGTGATAGGTCATAGATATGAAAATTTGAAATGTCAGAACACTTAAGAAAAGGTTACATTTCACACATATTTTCGAAAAACATGCAATTTATACAAGTCTTGAATTATCACCTTAAATTCAGAAAAGTCAAGAGTTAAAAAGGTCATCATGGACAAGAACCAGTTGAACTGGGTGATGCTCCCCAAGTAGGATTTGGACACAGAAAAGTATACCTCTTGAAGTGTCAGGGTTATGTCCCTGACAAAGTTCAAAGTGTAAAAATGAACAAAGGGCAATAACTCCAAAATTAAGCAAGGCAGAGTAAAGGTTCTTTTACGCTGCACTTCTATTTAATGAGATCAATCTACCTACAAACCTCTTATGGTTTCAAAACTATGTCTCAGACAAAGTTCAAAGTGAAAAAAATACCAAAGGGCAATAACTACAAAATTCGGCAATGCAAAGTTATGGTTTTTTTAGCACTTCACTTTCGCCCTACGAGATCTATCTACCTACAGAGTTTCATCTTGATATCACTTATAGTTTTAGACTTATGTCCCAGACAAAGATCAAAGTGAACAAATGCACAAAGGGCAATAACTCGAAAATGAGGCAAGATAGAGTTATGGTTCTTTAGCACTGCACTTCTGTCCAATGAGATCTATCTACCTACAAAGTTTCATGTTGATATCACTTATAATTTTAGAGTTATGTCCCAGACAAAGATCAAAGTGTTAAAATGAACAAAAGGCAATAACTCCAAAATTAGGCAAGACAGAGTTATGGTTCTTTAGCACTGCACATCTACTCAAAAAGATCTATCTACCTACAAAGTTTCATGTTGATATCTCTTACAGTTTAAGAGTTAAAACCCGAACAAAGTTCAAAATGTAAAAATAAACAAAGGGCAATAATACCAAAATTAGGTAAGGCAGAGTTTTTGTTCTTGTGTACTGCACATCTATCAAAAAGATCTATCTACCTACAAAGTTTATACATTTGTTATATGTTGATATCTTGTTTCAAATTTTGTCCTGGACCAAGAATAGCAGACGACGGACGAATGTTTCTGTGGCTACCTCTATTGTTTTTTTTAGCCATAGAAAAGAATATAGCCACATAAAAGATTACAAAATAAATGACATCAAAAGAAGAAAGAACAGTTCCTATTATCCTCTAGCCAAATTTTACTGTCCGTTAGAGCGGACAGATAGATGGACAAAGTGGCGACTCCCCAA
>NW_026852417.1:0-28799 GCF_026571515.1 Ruditapes philippinarum | reverse complement strand
CAATTAACTAACGTTTCCATTTCTTTATTTTTCTTTAAATTTTTTTTTTTAAACATGCTTGAAAGTTCTATTATTTTTCTTGAAAAGTTTAAACGTGCTAATTTGTGCATTTATCACTTACGTGTATTTATGCTATAGAACTATAGGGTTTTCTTTCACATTTTTATGTCAATATTCTATTATTAAGGTCGTTTCGATTAGGAAAACCAGAGTGTAAATTGCTAACTTTCCTGTACATGTAAAGAAGCAAGTTTATAGTGAAAATGTTATGTATATTTAACTCAAAATGCATATAATTGTTACCATTTTACATACTGTTTGAGATAGTGATTACGGAAAGAGTTTCTAAAAAAGCTTTTCAAGCTTACTACTCATCAATCTGTACAATTCATTTGTCAATTATCATGTAAATGATTTTTATAAATAAAATATTGTTTAAACTAAGACGTTATAAAAAATCTGGGCTTTTTTTTTTTTTTTTTTGTTTTGTTGTTTTTTTACATTTTTGATAACATTTTTTTAGAATTTTACACATTTTTCTTTTGTTTAAGTATTCAACATTCTACTTGACGACTGATTATTATTTGGTCAGATACATTAGAATGTTAATACTTTATAAAAAGAATTGTTCCTCCTTTATATTACTCCAAAGCGGAACTGAAAGTGATTTAGCAAGTGAAAAAACAACTGTCGACTGCTAAACTAAAATTTATAGGAAGATAAAAAATAGATTTTAAGGGAAAATTTTTTGTTAAACTGTTGCAGGCTTGGTTTGATTAAGGCTGTTCATGGACAGTAGTGGTAAATGCAAGTTGAAATTCCCTAGCTTCGTCTTAAGTTGAACTTGAATTCTGAAAACATACACAGATGCCTTCATTTGGCACACATTTTAGAACATTCTATGTGCCATTCGATGATGTGCGGCGTATGATCTGCATATTAATAAAACATTGCGCGAAACCAAATTAAATAGAAATACAAAAGTGTTTATAAAGCCTAAATATTTGATCAATCCAAGACAGGTAATGAAGCATTATTGTTATCAACCAAACAATTATTTCTTGAATAAATCTTCATTTTCCCATTATTTAAAAAGCAGTTTAGATTGCCTCCCTTTAGTCATGAAACACGTATTATTGATACTTTTTCATTCACTTCTCCAAATCGATATTTCAGGATACTCGGTCAATATTCAAAAGCCGTTTACAGCTGTTTAAAAAAGTTTTAATTTCATTTATTTACTTTATTGACTTGAATTTATAAAATAAAATATATATAATAATGTAATTTTTACCATACATAATAATTAACTAATTGTTCTTGAATATTTCACGTTTCTTGGTTTAACCTGATTAGATAATTTAAATACTTATTGTTATGAGCTTGTTTATTCACGAAATGATATCGGTCTGAACGATGTTTATCGGCTTTTTAACACCGGTTTTATTGCAATGTTATTTTAATTGAAATGCATGGCCAATGGACATATATTTGTTTGGACATTTTATAGCCGACAGAGACGCAATTAAAGTGATATTATGCTTATTATACGCCCACCACAATGGGGGGCTATAATGGATTCACTTTGTCGCGTCGGTCGGTCGGTCCGTCCGTCCGTCCGTCTCCATTATAGTGTCCGCTCAATATATCCTATACCAATTGAAGGATTTTCTTCAAACTGGGCTCAAACGTTCACCGCAACAAGGAGATGTGCAAAACCTTGAAGGTCAAAAATTGACTTAGAAAATATTCTTAAATCTTAACATGTACTTGAATAATTCTGAAACTAGCACAGGTATTTGCTTGAAATGAGATATCACAAGTAAGATATGCAGGTCAAGTTTCATAACTCTGTATTGCATTTTGACAAAGTAATGCCCCTTTATAAGTCTTTAAATTTACATACAATCAATACTTAGGACAATATGACGTGTCCGCTCTATGAATTCTATACTAATGGAAGGATTTTCTTCAAACTTGACTCAAATGTTCACCCTAACTGGGCAATGTGCAGAACACATCTTATGTCAGCTTAAGGTCAAGGCCACACTTGAAGGTCAAAAATTGACTTAGAAAATGTTCTGAAATTTTAACATGTACATTGTACTTGAATATTTCTAAAACAAGAACAGATAATCATTTGAAACTTCAAAGTGTCGCAAGTAAGATATGCAGGTCAAGTTTCATAACTAAAAAAAGTGGGGGATAACTTTGTTTTGTTTTTTTGACAAATGTTAAGTCCATTTTTTTATCTTTAAATTTATTTATTATCTTATTTCTTCCAGAACATTTATTTACTTGAAACTTAAAATTTATATGAATGGTTACAAGCAAGCTCAGATGACAAAAAATCTTCAATTCCTTTGAATTATGACACAAGTTATGCCCCTTTTAGGCTCAGAAAATGTTCTGATATAACCATTAATACTTAAATGTTTCTGAAACTAGAACAGATATTCACTTGAAACTACATAATATATGAAGGGTCACAAGTAAGCTCAGTATGCAACGTTTTTCCACTCTTAATTACATTTTGACATAATTATACTATTTTCTTAACTTCACTGCTTTTGTTTGTTTTTGAACATTGGGAAAATGAAAGGTTATTTGTAACTGTTTCAAACATGATTTGACAATGTAAATTTATACTATTACCTGTACAATTTGTCTTTCACCAGAGATAATTTCTTTTTATGTATATGTATTTGTGCCACTAAAGTTATTCCCTTAACCACCTTTCCAAGTCTTCTTCTGTCAAGGACATTGGATGTTGTATGAATTGCATTCAGCGATAGTTCTAGTTTTTTTATTTTCAAGTCGTGCTGAATTAACCATACATTTCAAAAGATTGCCTGCTATAATGGTGATTGACCAGAAATTAATATTAGAAAATGTTTAGAATAAAAGGTAAATTTATCTGAAATATGAAATAGACTACCCATTCTTTTGATAAATTGAACGTTACATGTATATTCTGGTGAATATTTACAGATATTTTCTTGAATGTGCTTATCGTTCATGCGAAGAAAATAATAAAATATAAAATTGACAGGATTTCACAATTTTCCTGACTCTGCGTTATATATCATCAGTTCCAATGTAAGATTACTTCGTTAAATATCTCATTCAATATTTAAAAAACTAGGTCTCACAATATAACACGCTCGTGTGTATTTAAATCCAATGGCAATTGATTGACTTATTATTTATTATTCTCCGCTTAAATACGCCTACTTAAATTTTTCATACAACAAATTGATTTGAGCATTCCAGAAATCACCTAGCTATTCTTCAAAATAACTATCATGTTCCGCTGAAATGTAAAAAAACACATTCTATTCACACACATTTCATAAAACAAAACGTTATGGAAAATATCTGCAATTTCTATAAAGACTTCTTTTTCGACCAAAGTCGACTAAAATCAATTTGTCTTTCTGTAAAATTTACAAGGAAGAACTGAATATATGAGGATTTTCATTGGTCATTTTAAAATTACAAACTGAAAACTGATAATCTCATCGGATAGGCAATTCTGAAATTGTTCTTGTCATTCTAAAAATTCAATTTTAAGGATAGTTCTAAATAAAAATATAAAGGATGGGTTTTGCCATAACAAAATAAAAAGGATAGTTCTAGAATGAAATGTACGGAATAGTCCTATTGAACATTTTACATAAGAATTTACTGAGTTTATTGTACACAGTCAAGACATTGAGTTTTAAATTTTGTCCAAATTAACAAGACCGCCAAAAACGTTCACGATCCAATAAGTTTACTTATGCACATGAAAATATCGAAAATAAACCAAAAATGCGAACTAATCGGGTACTCTCAGTTTATTTTCTGAGCTACAAGAAACCATAATGTCAATGTTACGCAATTATTGCTAATATTTCTATATGTATTGAAAGCTTAGAAAAAAAAATCGTATGTAAGTTAATCAGTTTTACTTCGACCGAGTATCACTTTTTACAGGTACTTATGTTTGTTTTGCGTTGTTTTTTTATTGACGATTAATTTTTAATTGTGTTTATTGTGTTTGGGGTCTTCTTTTTATGAATTTTAGTGATTTGTGTTTATGAACTTAAACTTAACTTAAATACTTTAACATCTTGGCGTTAAATGTTCTGGTAAGATCATAACCTTTTTAGACTAGGCTTATTTTTCTTATAATAAAATACATCTTAGCTTGATACAAAATAAAATGATATGTACGAATTGAATTGTGCATCATCCTCACTTTCTAGTTAAAAGCATACGTGTATATAGATAAGTGTAGAATTTTTATGTTTCAGATGTTTTTTAATCTTGCTCAATCTACATTTAAGACACTTTTATTCACTCGTTTAACAAACTATATCGCATAATATAGAAAGCTGAAATGATAACACAATCATTTCAAAATATCATTTCAATATTGTTTTCATTATTAAAATTTTGTTTTCACAAATAAAAAGGTAAATTCATTTGTTCCACTTAAACACCGTTAATTTGTTGGAACAGATTAAGAACAAAGAGTCACGTTGTATCTCAATTTCTTAATTGTTTAAGATGTTTATTTTAAGCACAGAGCTTTAATGTTTAATGCTAAAGATACCTTTAAAATACTTATTACCATTCCATTCATAATTCCTTGTTATTTAAATCATAATAACGTATCTGTTTCACAGTTCTACTATGAACAAAATTATGAAAAACCCTGAACACGTAGATAGATATTCATAAAGTTTTTTTAAACAACTGACCAATAAATAATATGTCTGAACCAGTACTTTTAATATTAAACAGAATACACAATATCAACTCCAGTTTTTTAGGTTTTATTGGTTTATGTGTAGCTTCAAATAGTCAAACAACATCGTGACTTTAAGAAACAGATTGAACTTATTAAGAACATTTAAATAAAGACACTCATCTATTAGAATATGTAACAGCTAGATTAATGTGAGTGTTTCATAGTGTGAATTGACATTCTGTATTTCGTTTGTCTCTTTGGTTCATCTGCTGTTCAATTGTCTTTATTTTTTCTATATACTTTTTCTTTATATAATCCATGATTTTTTCATACTTGGTGATATGAGTAAACCTACATGTATATGCTTATCTACATTTAACAAAATTATATCAGAAACAATGGTACTGCTTAAAAACAACTTAGTAATAATCAATCCATATATATGTGCACCTCCAAGATTTTGAGTTATATCCAATTAGTCCATCCCTACCATAGACAGAAAATCTTTATACGACCCTGACTAAAATTTAGAAACTAACAGGCATTCATTTAAAAATACTTTAATATGGTTTTTTTTTCATTAAGTTACAGTGCTGTTATATATTGCCTAACCATATATTACTTATTTAAACCAAAGTTTTGTTGAAGATTTATTTATATATATTAAACAGTACTCAAATCTTTTTCTAAACAGATACGTTACTATGATAAACAGATACGTTACCAGATGTTTATACAGTCCTCTACATTTCATTTTTAATGCAAATTTTGCAAACCAAAAAGATATCAACATATATTTATTCCAGGAAATAAAACAGTAAATCTTTATATGTTTCTTTTCTGTTTTTCAACATTTTATTTCCTAGAAAACTCAACTAATCCTTGAATTTCAAATTCCTGATTCACATTTTCAGTTTTCCAATAAAATCGAGATCTAAGCATTGTGGCGCCGTTATATGTCGCAACACCGCTAAATGTCGCACTTGCCGCTAAATGTCGCACCATTGACGCTAAATGTCGCAACCGCCGCTAAATGTCGCAAAATCATTTGCCGTTAAATGTCGCAATGTTAACGTTAAATGTCGCACGAATTTCCCCTACCGTTAAATGTCGCAACACTACCGTAAAATGTCGCAAGATGTAATTTCATGTTAAAATCATGTTTAAAGTAGAATATTATTACTTTTTATCATTCTCATAGTTATTTTAATTGTAATTGCCTTACACAAAAATTATCTTTGTCTTACTTGGTTTCTTTAACGAACATAAATATCGAGGTTTTGAGCTACTATATAATGTAATCTTTAGGCTAGAAAGGATAATTGATACTAAATTCTCAATAGATAAGTATTTTTCTTTTGCTTAACATTTTCATTTGTAACCCTGATTGACAACAGATTAAAGGTATTATGGTATTGTCACTCTCAGAATTTGGTTTAAGTAATTTCATTTATTTTCTCAGAAACTACCGTATTTACTTTAAACGTGGTTTAGTTGTTCACTATGATCATATGATGCAATATCAAAAGGCAGATAATCCTTGTTATATTTTGCAAAGTTATTCCCCTTATTTCTCTAAGCTGTTTTCGCTCTGATTAACCTTTTGGTTACGGCTAATTTCAAACATCACTTTAAACTTAAAATACTTATTTCATATGAAAGTACTAATGCATTTCTAAAGGACAGATGACCCTGAAAGGTATTTTTTCTAAAATATCTCTCTTTTTATATTTTCAAAAAAAACAACATCACAAATATTCACTTGAAACGTGAAATATTGATTGAATATCAAGGCAAATTTTTCATTTTAGCAGAAACAACAAATACGTGAAAAACATAGTATGAAATGCACGGTCAATACGAAAATCGAAGAAAAAAAATCATATAGTACTCCTTGATCATGTAGTATTCGATACGCAGTCGGGTGCTAGATATGAGCGAATTTTACAATTATAGGCACCGGAATTTTTGTAAGCAGCCAGACCGCATAGAGCGCGAGACTTGTAACCTCGACCTTGTTGGTTCTATTCCCGGGCTGGCCAACTAAAATTACTGATCAGTCTTTCGGATGATACTTTTAATCGAGGTCCCGTGTATGGGTGCAAAAACAACTTGACACGTTAAAGAAGGGGAAGCTTCTGGAATCGGGGCATCTTTCTATATCTGTAATTGCACTATCCTCCAAAATCTAAAATGACTTGTTCTCTTCTGGAGGACTGGCCCATATGGGCAACCGGTGGCGAGTATAAATAAACACGCAAATTCACACACAGTAAGCAGATGTCAAAGTTTAAATAAGTACACAGGATTTATTACATTTTACGATTTGTCAAATACTATTTACGCTTTGACATTGTGGCAAGTGATATTTTACTCGCCAAGTCGCTTTATACTATGAAAGATTCTCAGTAAATACCATATAATAAGAATAAAAATAATTGATTAAGCTCATATTGGCCTTGCTGTTTGGCTTAAGACAGATAGCCGTTTTGGCCAGAGAATTTAGGCTTTTTATATCATTGCTTTGCTGTAATGAAAATCTTAATCTGTAACGCTTCATTATAAATATTTCAATGAAATTAAATCTGACATTTTTCGAAAAACACAATACATGAATTATACTCGTACATATGTAACGACGATATTGGTAAGATATCTGTAACTACTTTTATGTTCGTCCTAAAATGCGCATGTCGAGTACGTCATAGTGAAGTTCAAATAACCATAAATACAAACATACGTACAATAGTGTATCTATTTTAAGATAATTTTAAGAGCTTTATTTTTCAAAACAAAAAAATGGAACAGATGTGTAAAGAAAACATCTTGTTAATTTATTGCAACAATATTTATGAATGACCACTGCCTTTCTGGCGTTAAATGAAAATATAAACACGCAAACGACTAGCAAATTTGATTAAAGCATAAACTGTTTGTGTGAACTTCATCCTGCAAATTAAAATCTATTTTTGCATTTGTGACTATGACCCATTGATCCCTTCCTCAATATAAAGGAAGAATACCATGTTACCAAGTTATCTACCTTCCAAATATGAAATACATTTGTCAATAAATAAAGGCTGTAAAAGTGTAGAAATCTATTTTAGAACTGGTGACCTGGACCCAACTGAACCATTACTCCATCCAAAAGAGAAGACCTCAATTCTATGTTCCTACCATATATAAAAGATATCTTTCAAAAGAATAATGTTAAAACACCTGTAAAAATGTTAAAATCTATTTTTGGCATTGGTGACTTTGGCCTTTACCCACAGGACCCCCAACTAAACCTAAAGGAAAAGGACCTCCCTTGGCATGTTTGTATTAAACAAGAAATACATAATCTTAACAATAAAGGCTTAATGAGCAAAAATGTTATAAAAAAATTACACCAGTGACCTTGACACTAGAGACCCCTTACTCCATAAAAAATACACGGCCATTAATGGTATCCACCTACCAGATATGGAAGATATCATTAAATAATTTTTAAGATAAATCCAACTTACCGGAATAGGTTAACCATACAAGGTCCTATTTTCAAAATGAAAAAAAAGGAATATAACTTGGGAAAATGGATGGCAATATCACGAACTTTTTCCAAATAAGTAAGTGTGGAAATTATGAAGCCATAAGTAAAGACTTCAGGTTACAAAGCTGAAATCAATAGGCTGTTAGGATGTTAGGCGGCCTCCTCAGGATACTAGGCTACCAACGTTAGGCTTACAGGGCGTTAGGCAAACTCTTAAAGTCGTCAGCAATTTAGGCTTCCTCTTCCGACAGCGAGACAATTTGCTTCCTCAGTCAACTAGGTCATCAGACTGCCACCTCAGGCAGCCTGTCTCTTCTGCCATTTTACAGACACAATTGTACTAAACTATTTACAGAACAATGCCAATTTTGCAGTTATATACAAATAGTATACAATTGTATAATTATCAATATGTACTTGCATAAGATCAGCTAAAATCAAACGCAAAACAATATACATTTATTTACAAGATGAGTATTATCGCCTCCTAAATTGTAGCGCAGTTCCATATATAATAAATTCACTAGCTTTCAAATTGAGTAGGCAGATTTAATTAATATGATACAACAATAAAACTTGAGTTCAACATAAAATTACATCTTGCGACATTTAACGGTAGTGTTGCGACATTTAACGGTAAGGGAAATTCGTGCGACATTTAATGTTAACATTGCGACATTTAACGTCAAATGGTTTTGCGACATTTAGCGGCGGTTGCGACATTTAGCGTCAATGGTGCGACATTTAGCGGCAAGTGCGACATTTAGCGGCGTTGCGACATATAACGGCGCCACAAGCATTATTTATCGGCTACACTTATGTTATGCTGTGAATTTTTACTCGAAACAATTTCAAAACTGAGCAAAATCGTCCATTAAGATTCAAACAATAAATATTGGTAACTGTTTGTAACGTATCTGTTGGTCAAAAAACTAAAATATATCAGATATACACATATGTTTGCTAAATATATTAAAATATAAAGTTTTGTAAAGCATATATTTGAATTATGCATAAATGCGATCCTAGTTTTAAGTGCCGGTAATAGTAAATGTTTCTCAGTGGGATATTATGGTAACGTTTCTGTTTCACTTTAAAGTATAATCCAAATTGCCTCATCATTGCAAAGTCATTGTAGTTCTAGTATGTATATTGAAGTCAAAATTATTTTTGAATAATGAAATATGATAAAACTTGAGTTCAATAGCAAAATATTAATATGTTACACGTTCATATTACTCTTACTCAGGTTTACCCTAAGTGTGGTAACGTATCTGTTCAATATATGAGGGACATGCATTTCAGCTGGTAACTTTTTTTACAAATTCGCTGTAGAAAACAATACAAATCGCTCACTTAGACATTTAAACAAAAATTTAATACTTAAGAGGTTTTTCTTCAACACATGTTTCAGGTGAAATTATGTAAAACCAACAGTAATGTGGGACCCAACCCTGGGGACATTACATAATGGATTATACAGCACCTCTGCATGATAATATTTTCGTAAAAATCCAACAGACTAAGTAATTAATTTGAATGTTTTACATACATGACCATGTAATGAAGCAATAGAATGCCTCAACTGCAGTGCATTTAAATATAATCGAGGGGCAGAATATTATCTAATTTGCACGTTTAGTGGAGAATCAATGTTACAGGATAAGAAATTAGAGGAGTGTAGAGCTAATATTGCAGAAGGTATTTAAAAAAATTAATTTTAAAAATTTAATTTTAAAACTTCTATTCTTAATTCTCGAATTATGCAAATGTTCGCACGCATATATGTGCATAAAACGTCATTCTAAATTGAATTTGTTTATCTGTCGGAAAGGTATTACAATTTGTTTTGTATTTTGTGCAGTAATGTATAGGTGAAAGAAATTTACGAAATTTCAACAAGAGTCGTAAATTATACGTGATGTATGTGTGAAGACAAGAATAATCTTAGATAAATGAATTATTAATGTTTTCTGAAGAGAATAATTCGGCAAATGTTTTGTGAGACATGTAGTTATCGGTCATGTAAATGTGTAGTCATGTTTGCACGGGTTTTTCCGTTATCTGAATGTATCATGACTGTAGACAGTTGATATGGTATATTTCTGCTTGCTGGGTATTTGTATTGGATTTTAATGAAAGAACGAACGTACGAAAATAAATAAATAAAATAAATAAAAATAAATAGATAAAAAAGTAATTATTTCTTCTGGAAATAATAAACGTTTTACAAATTTTGTGTGAATATATAGAAATTAAATTCGTCGATAATTATAATTTGATAATAGCATGTTTATTGTTTTAAAGATTATAAAATCATATAGTTTTGAATAATGTTGAAATTCGCTGTGTTTTTTAGCAAAAGAAATGATGGCTCGTCGACAGAAGCTTATAAAACTTGCGGAATTCAGCTGAGTTGGGTTGGCGAGTCGTTCAGGAATATGAAGCCAATCCTTATGCGAGCGACTCAGACGATGAAAAACGTATCTTTAAAGCGGTAGCGAGGGGCTTCTAAGAAGTACAAAGCAGAGAAATCAAAGAAAACTAAGTCTGCACGTAACTGGCCATACCGGAAACAACAGCGTATGTTTACAGAGACCAGTCCCGGAAGTCAACATTGGGTAGGGGCCGTCAAGGCGCGTAGACCTGGGCTGTGCTTTGCATGTGGCAAACCGGGGCATTGGCGAGGGGCGCCGGAATGCCCAGAAAGGAATACTAATAATAATATAAGTAATAGATTTATTTACATGCGTAAACAGAGAAAATATTTACGATGACTGTTGTGATTAGTAATTTATCAAACAGCGAAGGTGATGTATTACATATACCATATTTAAATGAGAAATATGTTGAAGAACATAAAATATGTTCACAGTTACGATCTGTAGAAGAGAACGAAGACACAGTTGTTTCACCAGTAGGTAGGTTAAAAATTGTGTAAATAAATGGAAAGAGGCATCGGATAGTGTATATATTATTCCAGGTTGTTGAAAAGGGTTATATGTTACCTTTGAAGGAAGTACCGCTAAGCGTAGTACTTAGAAATAATAGGTCCGCAAGAGTTAATATTAAGTTTTGTAGAAGAAGAAATAGAGCGTCTTTTAAAAAAGAAAGTAATATCTAGGTCTATGGTTAAACCACACGTAGTAAATCCCTTAACTGTCGCTTATAGCAAATCGGGAAAGCCTAGATTAGTACTTGATTGTAGACACATAAATTTGTTTTTGCAATAAATTCAAAGTAAAAATTTGAAGATATCAAAGTAGCAGAAAAAAATGTTTGAGAAAACTCATTTTTGTTTACATTTGACTTGAAAGGGGCATATCATCATATTGATATATTTTTCAGAGCACCGCACATATTTAGGGTTTTCATGGATAAGCGATTGTAAAACAAATTATTATTTTTTCAATTCTTTACCATTTGGAAATTAGTAAACGCAGGACATATTTTTACAAAACTGTTAAGAGTTGTTGTGTCTTTTAAGAAAGTAAAGGTCACCAACGTCATTATGTTCTTAGATGACGGAATTTGTGGTCATGTCAATTATGACGTAGGTAAAGGATCCAGTTGTTGTGTGAAAACGACACTTTGTGATTTCCGGTTTTCTTTTGGCAGACGAGAATTGTAATTGGCAGCCGACAAATAGAGTAGTTTGGCTTGGCCATATTCTTGATATTCCGAAAATTTGTTATAACATAACAGATTCAGAATATCTAATCTTGAGAAATCAATAGATTCTGTTTTATTTCAAATCAAAATCGATAAATTAGGTATCATTAATGTGAAAACTTTAGCATCAGTGGTAGGAAAGATTATTTCTCTTCAAAATGTTATAGGGAATAAAGTTAGAATAAGAAGCAGAGAAAATTACGTATAGATGTATTAATGTCAGAGCAAGTTGGAATGCTCCAAGTCAAGGTAAGTGAGTGAACCAGCTATCGCAGAATTAAAATTCTGGCGAGAAAATGTGAGGAAAATTAAAACCAAAAAAGGGAAATATTTCAAAAGATATGTCAGTTTGTGGAGTAAGTATATATGTCGATGCAAGTGCGGAAGGGTATGGTGGATTCATAACAAAATGAGCAATTTACTGAGAAAAAAAGACAAAGAGCTTGATAAAATCTATTCTCAAGGTGAGATATCTATGTTTCCTATATTGAGTGTACATTCCGAAATGTTATATGGATATATGTACAGATAACGTTGGGTTCCCCGGAAGTGAACCTAGTTTCCGAATACAAGTCGGAATTGAACATTAATGACAGTGGGCTCCAAGAAGTGAGCATCGACTCCGATTTTCTATCGGAAGTGTACACCTGTAAAAGCAAACTCCCGGAAGTGAGTATTAATTTCGAAGATTATATTGCACACAGATAGTAGTCAAGTGCTCCCGAAGTGAGCTTTGATAACCGATTGTATATCGGAATGTCACAAAAAGTAAAGTACAAGCTCTCGGAAATGAGTTAGTTTCAAATTTCTCCCGGAAGTGAGTCATGGCTGGTTTAAACGAATGTAGAAATAATTCTAAAGGGCCCCCAGGAGAGGGCAAGGTTTTCACAGGCGTTCCTTGTGTTGACAGAATGATATGGTTAGCACTCTGGTTCAGATGTACGTTATATGCCTAAAAGAAATGGTAACTGAGTAAAGCCTTACAAATCCTTTACGCCAAATAAGGCCAGGGAAGGGAGGAGTAATTGCAGCGAAAGGAATTTCAGGTAATTGGTAAGTGGACGATTTCGCAAGAGTTCGAAGTTCCGCTAGAGAGAACCCGAAGCTGTAGAGTGATTAAGAATAAGGCACATGTATTAAAAAATAAGCAACTTCAAGTATTGTCTGATAATAAAAATGTTAAATCCATTTTATTAAACGGAATAAAATTCCAAGTATTCAAAAAACTGCATTAGATTTTGACATTTTTTTGTAAAAATGAAAGTATTGTTTTATGTCCGGAATGGATTCCTCGGGACATAATGAAGTTTGGTGCCAGATTATCTGAGTCGCTGTAAAGATTGCGATGATTGGGAAATACACGACAGTGTGTTTTCAACGTATTGACCGTTTTATGGGGACCGCATACAATTGATCGCTTTTGCCTCTCACTTAAATAATAAGTGTTTAAGATTTAATTCCCGTTGGTGGGTACCAGCACAGACGGTATACGATTCGTTTGTGCAAGAACTGGGGAAAAAGAAAATAATTGGCTTGTTCCGCCACCAAGATTAGTAGTGCACTGCATAAAATAAAGATAAATAGAGAGCACATAAAAATGTACATTAGTTTCCTGCAAAATGGAAAAGTGTTCCCTTTTTGCCCGATGTTGATCAATGAAAACAGGAAAAATTTCAATTTTTTGTTAAAACAGGTATTAAATTTGTACAGAACAAATGTTGTTATCGAAATGGTTATAAATGGCACATTTTGATAATTGAACATTAAAAATTTTTGATATGATAGCTTTAAGAATAATTAGTTAGGTGATGTAAGAATTATGATATATGGTAATATTTTATCAAGGTGTTGGCTTAAAATCTACGTTGAAACGTAAAAGCAGGATGCGCTGGAGTTTATAGCCAAGCGAAAATGGGACACTAATTGCTAAGACATATGGCAGGCTATTTACTTGCATCAGCGTGGCTGATAGTAACTTCAACTAAAATATAACATTGTTTTACTTTAACTATTTGAGGAATATTGTAAAAGGTGAATTCGCTTACAGACAACCCCGCACAATCAATCAATTGTTGCGCATGTATTTGGAATTTATTGGATCAAGGGAAATCGTATCACGTTATTTCAATTCTGCATTTTTGCAATTAAAATGGGTGCAGTAGATTAAATGATCAACCAGATTCTACGGCCACAGTAACATTGTACAAAATTTTTTTAGAACACATGCGAAAAGAATTCGTTCTACACACCACGTTCTAAGAAATCATGTTGTTGACACAGAATGTTAAAAACTTTATGTGCTTTGGTACGAGAATTCCACGATGTTTTAGAATTAAGCAGATTTATAATGATTTTAATTTGGTTATACTGGATTTCTTAGGTTTTTAATGATTGAGTAATTTATTGTGTAAGGAGTTGAAATTCAAAAATAGATCATATTGTTTTAAAGATTCAAACAAGAGCTGTAAAGAGTAGGACAGGCAACGACCGCTCGACTATATCTTAGTGCTAGTGATAGTAAAAAAAAATGCTTGATAGAGGTTACTCCTCCTGTTTACGAGGGGTTGGGAGTCATTGAATGGTGAACCGAAGTGTGGTGCCAAAGTATTCAAAGCCATATGTTCAATGGACTTATGAAAAATATTATTAACTATTAAGAAAACTATTATAAATTCTAAAAAGAGTCGTAAAAGGGGCATAATTCTGTCAAAATGCTTGAATAGAGTTACAGGTCCTCCTGTATTACCAGGTGGGGGTTCATGTATGGTGAACAGTGTAAAGTTTTCAGAGCCAAATGTCAATGGACTTTGAAAAATTTGAACTATTACAGAAAACTTTAACGTAATATTCTAAGGATCGAAAAAGGGCATAATTAGTGTCAAAAGCTTGGAATAGATTTACCTCCCTGTTACAGGTTGGGTCATAAATGTGAAAAATTGAAAGTTTCAAAGCCATATTCATGGACTTTGAAAGTATTTGAACATTACAAATCCTTTAACGTAAATTCAGGGGAATAATCTGTCAAAATGTGATATAGAGTTAGCTCAATATATATAAATGTGCGACAGTTTCAAAGCCAATTTCCAATGGACTTTGAAATATGTGAATCTATACAATATTCTAGTCGGAAAAGGCTAGTCTGTCAAAAATGCTTGATATGTGTTACCGTCCTCCTTCTACAGTTGGGTCATGATGGTAGAGAAAGTGTAAAAGTTTAAAGATCGATATGTCTAATGGATTAGAAATATTTGAAACATAATAAAAAAATATTAACGAAGTGTGCAGACGTCAAGGACGCGACGTACGGCGACCATAGTGATGCAATAGCTCTATATTCTTATCGAATAAGGGCGAGCTATAATTATAATAAATTTTTATAGTAAAGTTGTTTCGGAATTGCATGCCTTTTAATGTTACAAAGGTGATAAAATGAACCCCATTTTATCATGTTATTTCAGATAGTTATAATTTTTAAGCTGCGTGTAGAAAAAGGTAAATCCATACTTTTAAACTAAGAACAAAATTAATGTGTTATACAAGGTAAAATGCATTGTGAAAAAGCTTAGTTTGCTCGTCAGTCTACTTAAATTAGAACACATTCGTTAAGATAAGTGGATACCAGCGTGCCAGCAACTTCGAGGCGTTTCCGATAGATAAGTCTTAAAGCATGGCCACGTTGGAAAAAGACGTAGCAAAGAAGGGTATATTAAAATTACTGTGAGAAGAGATTAAATACGATTAGATCATTAAAATGTATTAATTATAAATTGAAATTGAGAATTCAATTCGGCAAATTTGTATAGTCTATAAAATATACCTGACTTACAATGCACAACATTGTTAGTTATGTTATTATAAGTTAGAGTAAGACTTATATAACGGTACATCGATAGAGGGACTCATTGTCTAACTGTAACGATTGTACTAACAGGTTTGGAAGGCTTGAAGTGTGATTCAGCATACTGTGTAATTTATAGCACGGTTAAGAATACGACGGCAGAGATATGAAATCAGTTCTAGCGATATTTTTTTACAGATCAACCAAGCATTCAATTCAAATATAATTATAATGTTATAAGAATTATAGTTAAAGCTATAAAATAAGCAAATGTTTTATAAGGGAAAAATACAATGTAAGTGGAAGACAAATTTATTGAATGTATTGGTTATTCTTTTCAAGTTTAGTATGTGGAACTGAACATGTTTTTTTGATTAAGGCGAAAATATATTTGATTGTATATATTGCAATATGTACGTTAGCATGTGAGCACGGTCCGTTGTTCAATATTCCGAGGAATAGTCTGAGGAGGATCAGTTTTTGTGTTTCCTCCAGTGCATGCCACACGGAATATAATCGAGATACGATCTTTACATTTTAAAAAAGATACAAAGGGGTTGTTACGCAGGCGGCAGTATTCCTGGTGACGAATATATAATCGAACCTGTTAGTATTTTGATTTAAATTTACTTTTAATCAAATTGAAATGTTTGGACATAGTACAGACAGTTTTTTGCATCGTGATATGCTTTATTACATTATGTATGTCTCATTGTGATATTTCTCCTGTTATAACGATCTCGTAATAAAATAACCTCAGCTAAACAATGCAATCATTGGCTTAGATATATAAAGAATAAGGAGTATTATAGAGTTCACCTAATAAAAATAATGTTAAACTCTGTTCATTCGAAATATCATAGTTTATTCACATTTCTCCGTATCTCTAACGATTTTACGAAATTTTAATGAATATTAATATATTCTGTGTGATGGACTGACAGTTATAAAATCAAAAATAAGTTTAGACTAGATTCATACAAAATTAAGTGTTTGCGATTTTGATCTCATATTTGTTGTCTCATTATTTCGATATGGAATTTTTATAAATAGCATACTAAAATACATATTTCATCAATTCACTAATGATATAATATATATGGTAGTCTTTTGTAATAATACAAGAAATTATGTCACAGATAAATGAAAAATTCAACACTTAAAGCGATGAGTTATTGTATCGAAAAAATCCATAAGGTTCACTAAATATTATTGAATCTGTAACGTATTTTGTACTCGAAGCAACAAGGATACTTGTAATTGCCAACATGAAATTAAGAATACGTCTTATAGGAATAAGAAAAAAGAATTAACCATATTCATACAGCCTTGCTTATAGCGATAATTATTGAAATCATCACTGAACGTCAGTTTACCTCAATAACTTTTAGAAATTTAAGTTGTATTTTTGATGAATATATGAATCGGATATATTATATAAAATATGCATTGTTTACAGAGATATATAATATAAATAACTTACTGACGTGTTTTTTACACTATATGATTAAAATTAAAACTGCATTATTCGGATCGAGGATTTTTCAGTTTGATCAGGCAAGAACAGAAACAATTGTGAACGGCTATTCTTCAAGAAAGTAGGCAAAATAACAAACAATTTTTGAAAAAAAACATAAAACATGCTTTCATAACATTTCATATTTCTTCGGCCTATTCTGGAATGATTTCACTTGTTCACTCGCCAAGTTCACCTCCCCCACCCCCCCATCGATGTCAAATTTACTCAATGTTGCGCGGAATTATATGTCGAAACGTCGTTAAATTAGCACTTGCAAGTAAATGCTCGCAAAATACATTTGTCGTTAAATGTCGCAAATGTAAACGTTAAATGTACGCGAATTTTCCTTACGTTAAAATGTAGACAAACAACTACCGTTAATAATGTGCAGATGTAAATTCATTTAAAAATCACAATGTTTAAATAGAATTATATTTTTTAATATTCTATAGTTATCTTAATTGTATATTGCCATTAAACAATAAGATATTTGTCTTACTTGGTTATTAACGAACATAATAATCGTGGATAGAGCTTACTATGAATAATGTAATTTTAGCTAGAAAGGATAATTTTGATATCACGTAAAATTCGTCAACTAGATAAGTATTTTCTTTCTGTTCATGTTCAAATAGCAATTTTCATTTGTACCCTCGATTGACCAAGATTAAAAATAATATAATCTCAGAATTTGGTTTAAGTACTTCATTTATTTTCTAGAAGCTACTGAATTTACTGATATAAAGTGGTTTAGTTGATTCACAGTATGATCAAGTGAGCATATAAGAGAAGGCAGATAAAGTTATTAGGATGGATAGACTGGCATGACTATCTACGCTATAGTATACGGAGTCTTTTCGCTTCATGAATTAAGGTACGGCTATTTCAAAAAATAATGCACATTAGCGTTAAATGTGATTACATGATGATAGAATATATATATATAAAGGACAGATGAGTGCTTGAAAGGTATATATTAAAATATTCTCACTTATTTTATATTTGGCAAAAAAATATATACGTATCAAAGTGAAAATATTGATATGAATATCAGCATTTTAGTTAATATTACAGAAACGTGCAAATAGTGAAACAACAATAGTATGAATAGCCACGGTCAACTAACGAAAATCGAAAAACAAAATATAACCTTCAGCAAGTCAATTAAATGGAACAGAACGCTGTTCTAGCGTCACATACAGTAGTGAACTACATAGTCGGGATCGCAACTATGAAGCTACGTAAGAGTTATTATACTTTTATATCTCCAAGAGTACTCGAAGTAATCAATGATAAAGGAATTCAATTAAACACACAAGGAGCGATTGCGAAAAATTTATTCTGCTCTGGCCAGTGCAAGCTTTATCACATGAGTTTCGACTGGCGATGAGATGCGTATTGTTTAGTTTGAAGGTCAAAAAACAATTTTTTCATAATTTATTTATATCAATAGATTACGTAACGTAACATTTCGGTATTAAAATTTCATGATACATAGAACTTTCAAAAAGTTTTTCTGTTAAAGAAGGTATAAGTTTGAGATATAATAATTTTAACGTAATCGCTGTTAAGACCTTTTATGAATAAAGTGAACACATTCATACCGGAAAAACGAATACGCTGAGAGCTGTTAAAGAAACTTACATGTATTTACACAATTCGCTTTTGTCTCTACAGACAGAGTAACTTTTTTGTTAATTAAATATAATACTTTATAATTTTTCTTTTATTATTATATCTATATTTTGTTATTTTAGTAAGAAAGACCTTGATCTCCATTTCCGACCTGTAACTATTCACTATACAAAAGGTGCAAATAACTATTAAAGGGGATCAACTTAGGTATTTGGTAATGAGTGATCATTGGGAATCTAATTTTTTGGAGATTAGTTAAATTTGTGATCGTTACTGATAAAATTATATGCAATTTCCTATATTAGATTTGCTCCTTTATTCCAAAACATTATAATAATGAAAATGACCAAATTAAGAGTTCAATACGTTTTCACAATCAATCAGGATGGAGATAGCACAACAATGAATTTTCAATGTATTTATCTCCTATATTTTGGGTTTAAATAATATTAATCTTTTACTTGTATGTTTTAATTATGTGAAAATAAGAACTTTATGATTTTTAGGGCTTATAGCGCTCAGTGGATCTTATAGAAGTTTATATAATGTTAAGTCAAAAGGATACTTATAGTATTCAGTCTTGTAATGAAGGAATCATTCAGTGTACTTATTTATAATATATTCATATAGATGAGG
The DNA here is from genome assembly GCF_026571515.1 of Ruditapes philippinarum. Classification (NCBI taxonomy): domain Eukaryota; kingdom Metazoa; phylum Mollusca; class Bivalvia; order Venerida; family Veneridae; genus Ruditapes; species Ruditapes philippinarum. Next base: position 9,229 of record NW_026852417.1, on the reverse strand, counting down.
TCCTATGCGATATGGCTGTGTGAAATGCCAAATTATGAAAGTGCACGGAAAAACATGTTGTTATTAATCCTATGAAATTCTGTTTAACGTATAGTTGCAATTACGAAAAATAACCATTAAAATATTATTCAAATTTTTATTTTTTAAAAATAAACTCATATATTACATGGCAGACATCTCGGGTTACACATCTATTTACTGCATGAGACATGTCTACTATATGCCATTTATTTATAAATAATAACTATGATAGGATTTAGTTATAATACAGAGTATTCGTATTAAGCGTTAATTTGCTTTACTTATTCTGAATTTAACATTTCAGAAACATATTAAATATATCTTGCTAAACCTTTTAATTTATTACAATAATAAAAAAATAATATCTTTATTTAAAAGAAGGTTATAATTAATATCATACATTACCTAACAATAATATAGTTTTTTTTTCCAACTGTGGCTTTCTGAAATGAGAAAACAACAACAACAGGAATGCAAGGAAGAAAAATGAATGTATAATATTAATTTTTAAAATACAAAAATACAAACTCATAGTAACTTTCTACAGAAATTTGTTTCAACTATAAGCATGTATTGCATCATTCGTTCGTTTGGTTCAATATTCGTTCATGTTATTAATTAATTAATTAATATCATTCACTCACTCCGATCACTCATTCGTTCATATGAAACAATATCATATTGAAATACAGAATAGGCTAAATGGAGATATAGGCCTTCAGCTTAAGATACAACAAATGAAGAAAAGTAATTCTAAAAATAATATACATTAGAAAGAATCATGAAATACAAATAATATTTGAAAATGAACAAATATTTTTTTACTTTTCTACTGCTGTAGGACAAAAGTCCTGAAAATTGTTTCTTTGAACAGCTTTCATCATCCGTTATTCATCCTTGCCGCATCGAAAAATTGCTGTGGATGTATATCATTAAAAGAGGCGAACAGCTGACTGAAGTTATTTAAATTTTTGATGACACCATTATACTTAGCCAAAAATGTTATGTATAAGAGATAAGACATGTAACCGCGTTTACATTGCAACACACCTATATACTCCAAGATTATTCTATCTAAGGGTGCAACCCGTTTTTGTACATACACACATACGTTAAAATAGGAGTTTAATTTCAGAGTGCAACCCGTTATTGTACACACCTAATGGCCAAAATAGACTCTACGTAAGAGGTGAAACCCGTTTTGAGCACACATAAATACATTGAATCGATTCAATTTTAAGAGTGTAATCCCGTTTTTTGTACACACTGGGCTATATATACCCAAAAAGATTGCATATCAGACATACGATGGTAACCCCTATTTGGCACACAACCATAGTTTATCCCGAAAGAGATTCAATGAAGTGTAACCGTTTTTGCGACAAACATGCAAGTTTAAATGGATTCAATTTCAGGTGCAACCCGTTTTTCGTACACATTACATGGCCCAGATTAAGGGTCTACGTAAAGTGTAACTTTTGCACATATCATATTACCTTGAAATGGCTTCATTTTTAAGAGTGCCCCTTTTGGTACGACATCTGATATGCCGGATTAGTTTATTATAATGTTTAACCGTTTTTGCAAACGAACTATATACTCTAAAACAAATATTTACAGTGTAGACGTTTTGTTACACATTTATATCATTGACATTGCTTTAAGAATGCACCGCGTTTTGCACAGTAAGACAGCCTTATATAGATGAAGATTAAGAGTGCAACGCGGTTTCTTGTACCCATCTATTAGAAAAAAAATTGATATGTATAGAGATAGACTGTTAAACCGTTTTTGCACACACCTATATACCCAAAGATATCTATTAAGAGTGCAACGCCGTTTTGTACATACACACGTAGTTAATGGTTAATTCATGAGTGAACCGCTATTAAGTATAGCACTATGGCAATTGAGAATCTACGTAAGAGTGTATACCGTTTGCACACATAATACTTGGAATCGATTCAATTTAAGATTGCAGGCCGTTTTGTAACTCTATTATTACATAATTAACATTTATTCATGTATATTTCAAGAGTAATGTTTTTTGCATATACTTAAGCGATTAAATTTTTGAGAGATTATTGTACAAGGTCCTATTGTCGACGATGGAAATTGTATTCTTACAGTTGCCTTGTTCAGTAGGTTTGCAATAAATATCTGACAAGTATGATTCAACATTTATTTCTGTTTGATTGAACTCAATTTCCTGACGAGGAACAACTTGAACATAAAAGAGTTATCTTCACTGTGACAATAATATAAAACATTGTAGGTCCATTTAAGTAGAAATGACTCAACATTAAAATTATTAGGTTTAAGTTATCAATTACATAAGAAATACATGTAAGCATTGTAATATAATAGAAATTATAGAAATGGTTATCAATTTAGAAACTAAGAATTCTAATGAATAATTTTAACATTCATATTAAAAAGACATGTACTGTAATATATTGTATGAGTGACCCATAAAATAAGAACTTTGATACATTTACATAAAAGCATGTATTGTTAAAAACATAAGCTCATTAAAGGTATATGTACATCAGAAAATGATAAACAAAAAAGAAAAAAACACATTTAATTGATTTATTTACTAAAGACATTAAATAAATGAAATATTAACTTCCAAAATGTTGTCTACTATATAATATTATGAGTTTGAACGTAGTTATTATGAGTATTGGTTAGGATGATGTTGTGAATATATTACCTGCAAGATCTATATTACCAAGCCTTAGGCACAAGGACATGAAGTTTTTTTTTGCGAGGTAATATATCCAATGATATCACTCCAAAACAAACTAATATTTATTACCCTCGCCCTGCCGAGATTCAGACGATTTAAATTAAATTGCTACTCAAATAACGTCGAAATAAGATTCCTTTTAGGGTATCCTTCACCAACGTGACGTCACAGTTATAGCATTAATAACTATCTGAACAGAGAAAGAGTAGTCTGTGTTTGACGCATTTTTTTTTGGAATTAATATCAAGCTTTCGACAAGGTCATATTTGTTTTCAATAGTGATGAGAATTGTATCATTACTCCTATTTTTGGTAAATATTTATCATTTGACGTTAAAACTGGCTTGTAATGAATTCAATCGATGTACAATGTACGCGCATTCGCACAGCCCTTTGTTCACAAGTGGGTACCCATGGGGATAGTGCGTATATTACGTCTGGCTCGGTATATTAATTTCTTCAGGGTGATCAATTATCCATCAAAAGGCGAAAAATTGAAGTGTAATAAATGAACATATTGTTGAATGCGAAACAAAATGCAGATGTATTAAAGTAACTTTTTAAACACATAGTAAAGCGTAAAAAACTAGCATGGCAAATAAGTACAGTGTGGAACAATTCATGTAACAAGCCTACAAAAACAAACATGGCAAAGTATTACAGGTGGAACAAGTCTAAGTCGTTAATAATATGGATTTTATGGTCCAATTAATTCGAATATTGAATCGTCAAAAAAATGAATTTTCTGAACATTGGGTCAGCTATACGACCTGCCTGTTTTTCCTTTAAAGGAGAATGTTTTGTACTGTGACGGCTTAGTGTATTCATTTTGAGGATCATAAATACAATATTGATAAAGTTCGCAATAAATAAACAAGAATTGTCGAATGATACTATGCCCCCCCTACTTCCTACCCTTACTCACATTATTGTATAGTCTGTTAGCCTTGTCATACAAAGGTACAATGGATAGATGTTTAGTTGTGAAAAAAAGGAAATAAGAAAAAATAATGAGAGTTTCATACAAAAGTTTGTTCAAGATAAGAATGGAAACATATCTGACATTTAAGGTATCCTGGTGACTTTGACGCTATGAACCTTAATCATAGGGTCATCGTTGTAGTTATGACAATCAAATATGAACTATGAAGACTTGGTTGATCAATATTAAATATAATAGCGAACACCATATGTGTCTACCGATGGCAGACCGACAGACATTAGAAAAAATATTTTCTTCGTAAGGGGGCATAGAAAATTGCCTTATACGCTTTTAAAAACATAATATGAGTACATTTCACGAAGATGTTTGGAATTATATATTAAATCAGTTATTACAGTTTTATTCATTTTTTACATCACACAATAAAAGGTACATTGTAAAGTAAATCTTTCAGAATCTGAAATCCTAAGAATCATGAACTAAGGTCTTATACATTATACATTGTTCACGTATAACACACGAAATGCACCGAATGCTCACATGATTCAGATTATTTGCATGTCTTTATATTACACATCAAAAAATTGTATACAAATTAATACATATAGTATAAACAGAAGCAGTCACAATCTGCAAATCCTGGTATATAAAAAAAATCGATCATTTCATACCATCTGATCATATACACAAAATCAAAGAGGCATTAAGCAAAAGGTAAGATAGAACATGAAGATTCAAGATGATATTAGTCTGTATTATATTTTGGTGTTGTATATGCTGGATAAATAAGGATACATAACAAGTTATTGGTGAGGTTATCATCTAGATGTTGCACTCTTTCACCTCAAATGATTTAATTTAATAATTCAAATTTTACCTCATCTGATCAAAACTGTCAAGCAAAATTAATAAAATCAATTTAACAATGTACTGTTATTGGCGCAATGCATTATTCATTTAATGATTGATGGTATGTATCGAAAGATAGAGTATGACAATTTATTGATGTAACAGTAAGTTTTTTGGTCGAACATTTGCATATATTGATACAACATGAAAATTTACATGTGATTAGACAATACGTACACAATTTACATGGTACAATGTGTTGTGGGGATGAATAAGATTTATCATATTATAATTACCTAACACAAAATCATACATTCCATATTGGCAAAATTTTTATAACAAGCAAAGATGTCCTACAGTATTAAAGCTTGATGTCATCTTAAAAAATCTGTAAGACTTTGTAACAGTGTGCTTCCTATAATAAAGGCTTTAATTACGTTGTTTCTAAATGTTTTGTAAAATACATTATATATCGGAATTTATAATCTCCATTCTCTGTTTTGACAAAATAATTACATACATCTTTCTTTCACTTGTTCTAGAATAGCTATTCAGTATACAAGCAGTTTGTGTTGAAAATAGATTTAGTTTGATAAAGCATGTCTTAATTGATGGATATATGTAAAATGGTCAAATCTAAACTGTTTTAATTGATTTTTATATTATAGCCTTAATGTTTCTACATTCCTGAAATTGTTGGAACCGAGTTTCGCTCTAATATTCTACCAAGCTTATAAAATTAGATGAAATCTTAGCTGAATCAACACAGATGGTGTTGCAAAATCTGGATATACATTTTGAAGATCACATTTTTACACACATAGCAAAATGTATACTTTATGAGCCGTAATATATCAAAAGAAATTATACAGTGTTAAGATGGAAAAGGAGCAAGTATATAAGTTCTCATACACTTTTTAAACAAATTTAAGGTTTAAGAGGATCATACTCTGAAATAGTTGATGAAAGAGTTATATAACTTATAATAAATAGAAATGTGTCCATAGCGCACTGTGCCCACTACAAACTCTGGTTCTGTAATATATGATCTGGTAATTTTTGAAAACTAAAATCTTTTACTAGTAAAGGCAAATTTACAATGACTCGAATAAATCACAGCAAGAACCCAGGTGCATAGTACGACAGCATGCGAGCAACATTCTGTAACTTCAGCTTCAGTGAAACACTTTTGAGCTATGCATGAACAAGTTGAAAATTGCAATTATACTACCTGTAACAATGGAAATAACAAAACAAACTGAAAAAATATCACTGCAAAGTCCAGGTGCAAGCTGTCACCAGTGATGTGAAAATCATTATTTTGTATTTAGTGATGTTGATGATTATTCTGTGAAATGTTGGTGTGATTCTAATCAAGCACTCAAGACAGATAACAATAATGATAAGGTTTTTACTTAAGTCAGGATAATCTTCAAAACTGGAATAAATCCACAAGCAGAACCCAGGTGCAAAATTTATATCTGAGCAACTCCGTAAGGTAATGATCAAAGTAAAATCTTTTTGAGTATAACTGCGCCAGTCAAGTTGAAATCTTGATAAAAATTTTTCTAAGTCAAAAGGGATTAACTCTAAAAGTACTAAATAAATCCAGACGAAAACAACCAAGTGGAACAATACACTGTTGATACAAACATTCCTGTAAAGTTTCATGCTCTAGGTCAAATATCTTTTTTGAGTTATGCGACACAGTTGAAAATGCAAAATTTTACAAGCAATTGAGTTACTTAAAAATATCTAATAATGCAGACGAAAATATACAGAGTGACACAACATCATGCTTATCACATTCCTGTAAGTTTATGATCTAGTAAATTATTTTTGTTTACAAATGCAGAACACTAGTTTTGAAAATTAATAGATTTTTACTAAGTCAAGGTGGCAATAACTCTAAATACTAAAAAATTCAGGACGAATAATACCGCAGGTGCACAACTGAAGCATGTGATCAACATTCCTGTAAAGTTTCATGACTCTAGGTCAAATATTTTTTGAGTTACATTGTGACACAGTTGAAATATTTGCAAAATTTTAACTAAATCAAGGGCAATTACTGCTTAAAATAAAACAATATGCCAGACGAAATACCATGTGCAATCTACACAATGCTGATAACTATTACTGTAAAAGTTTCATGACTCTAAGGTTAAAAGTACTCTTTGAGTGACGGTGCGATACAAAAGATAGAAGGTCCGGACGAAGGGTAACTATAATGCCGCAACTAAAGTGGGAATAATATAAAGGGCATGAAGAGAGCATTTATCATCAGTGAAAATAGATACTAAGAGATAAATGTAAATTCTAATGTTCAAAGTAAACATAACAAGGATATTTTGTAAACATGTTATGCCCCTATCAGAGCCAATAGTCATGGTGATAAGTTTATTATGGCATGACTTTGAACCAGTAGATCAATTACAATTAAATAAGGGTTATCAAAGTACTACTGTATCGAGCCTTAAGCTTTGACACAAACTCAAAAGGGGCATCGCTGTGGTCCACGACAATGATATACAAAGTTTGAAAGTTCCTAGGTCCTAAGCGTTTTTAGTTTTTTATTGATTGATCGGAACCGTTTGAACATATCAGAAGGTCAATGTGACCTGACCTTTAACCCTTGACCCGAAAATCAAAAGGTCATCTGCTGTGTCATCGACCATTCACATACCATTTTTTGAAGTCTGCAAGGGTTATTAAAGTATTGATTGAAAGTCATTTTTAACTACGTCAAGTGTGAAGTTGCCGCTGTTTGACCCTCACCCAGATGTCATAGGGGGTTAGTTACTGGTCCTGAAATACTCATACCAAGTTTTGAAGTTCCAGGCTAAGGGTTTTTAGTTATTGTCGGAAACGTTTTTAGTAAGAGGTAATGTGACTTGATCTTTGGACCCTTGACCAAATATAAGGGTATATACGATACATGACAATACCATAAGTTTTGACGTCCTAGGCCTGAAGGTCTTTTAGTTATTTGATGGAAACGGTTTATATCTACAAGTCAATGTGAACTTGGCTTTGACCTTACCAAAATTAAGGGGTAACTGCTGGTAGACCATACATCAAGTTTGGAGTTCCTAGGCTAGAGGGTTCTTTCGATATTGTGGAATCGTTTTAACTCGTGTCAATGTGACCTTGATTTGAACCCCTTAACCCCAAATAATAGGGGTCTTTTTGCGGTCATGACAATCACCATACCAAGTTTAATTTTCCGGGCCCAAGGTTTTTTGATTGATCGAAACCCGTTTTTACCCAAGAGGTAAAATGTCCCTTCCCTTTCCCCCTTCCCCAAAATAATGGGGGTTCTTCTGTCATGACCAATCCCTTTTACCAATTTAATTTCCCTAGGTTTAAGTTTTGAGTTATTGATAGAAATGTTATTTTAAAAGGTAATGTGCCCTTGCCTTTGCCCCTTTCCCCCAAAAAATAATGGGGGTCATTTACTGATCAGAAAAATACCCCAGTTGAAGTTTCCTAGGCCTTAAATTTTTAGTTTTATTGGAACCGGGTTTTTGCTTAAAAGGTAAATGTGACCTTGATTTGACCCTTACCCCAAAATCAATGGGATCATCTACTGTTTATGACAATCCCCATCCAATTTAAATTTTTCTGGGCCTTAAGGTTCTTTGTTATTATGGGAAAACCGTTTGTTAAAAAGGTAAATTTTTTGCCCTTTTTGCCCCCTTGAAAAATCAATAGGGATATTACTGATCATGCCCAATCACCATCAAATTTTAAATTCCTGGGCCTTAAGGTTTTTAGTTTTTTGATCGGAAACCTTTTTTTCTTAAAGGGTCAATGTGACCTTGACCTTTGCCCCTTTTGCCCCCCAAAATAAATGGGGGTCATCTACTGGTCATGCCCCAATCCCCATAAAATTTTTGAATTTCCTAGTTAAAGGTTTCTTTAGTTATTGATCGGAAACGTTTTGTTAAAAAGGTCAATGTGACCTTGATTTGCCCCCTTGCCCCCAAAAAATAATGGGATCTCTGGTCATGCCCAATCACCATACAATTTTTGAAGTTCCTAGGCCTTTAAAGGTTTTTAGTTTTTGCGGAAAACTGTTTTTGCTTACAGGAATGTTGCCTTGATTTGCCCCCTTGACCCAAAAAATAAATGGGTATTATGGTTTGCCAATACCATAAAATTTAAAAGTTCCTGGGCTAAGGGTTTTTATTTATCATCGGAAACCTTTTGGTTACGGACCGAGCCCCGAAAAATGCAAAGAAAAATATCCCCTTTTCTTCAAAAAGGGGGGAAAATTATTAAAAAGAACCCCTTAGATACAACCTGTATGAAATGGTAAATATTCAAACCAATTTTTTCTTTTTTTAGGGATAAAACCCTTTCCCCCTTTGTCTCTTGACCCCTTCTGGCCCTCTAAGTATTTTTAATTTTGTAACGGCTAGAGAAGGAAAAGTTCTTTAAAAAGCGATGGGGCCAGAAATTAGTTTAGTCTAAAATAATCCAAAGAAAAACGGGTTTGCTCTATTTATATTATGAGTTTTTTATGGGAAAAGTGCATAATTAAGAAAAATAAAAAATCAAAAAATCTTATTCAGTGTTTTTTTCCAAAATAAAAAATAATTTTTTATTTAACAGAAGAACAAATGTTTTTAAATTTACAAAATTTTTTACATAAAACTTGTT
>NW_026852416.1:0-30533 GCF_026571515.1 Ruditapes philippinarum | reverse complement strand
TGAGTATTTTGTATCAATATGTAGCATTTAGCCAACATCTGAGTTTATTTAAAAGTTTTCTTTTTAGACAAAACGGGAGTCACGCCAGCAATGGCACGGATATACCCGCATGTATTACTAGTTTAAATCATCGTCTACCTTTTCTCCGAACTCCTGATTTGAGCATTATTCCAAGAAAAAAAATTATCTAATAAGACTACTGCTTGCCGGATGAGGCGCTTCTAGTTAACGAAATATTACAAAGATGGTTTTGGATGTACGTAGGTTGAACAAAACACATTTTGCAGCGTCTCAAATCTTTACTAGTTCAAACCTTATAACCAAATAGCGCGACTTTGAGAAGGCTGAACACTTCTATAAGATGTTACTAGTAATAACATATTACATAAAACATTGCAGCACGAGTAATTCGTTCATCCTAAATTATAATAATAAATAAAAGATAAAAACGTATACCTGTGATTTGGTCTACTTTTATTTGAAAAGCCAAGATCGTTGGTTAACATTTTATATGTTAAAGTCACATTATGCCAGAGAAATGAATTAATTTTCTTTCTTAAGAAAGGTGGCAAACATAAGTTTTTTTACGTTTAAATTATAGCTATAGAGCATGTTAAGTGCTTATCCACTGAATAGAGTAGGCTGATCGTGAAAGTAGCAAAATATAAACAAAGTAGTATTTCGACTTCCATACCAAATAACAATAACTGTACTAAGTGTCCAAAAAAGCAACTTGAGAAAATGATGGTTCACCCAATTAGCCTATGTGTAATTTCTAAGAAAATTGAAAACAATGCACCAAAATAAGCATTCTTGAGGCATAACGGGTTTAATATCATAATCCAGTATCAAACTTGAAATAAAGGACCTTTGGGTCAATTTTGAGGTCACGTTTTTTTTTTATTACGTCCTTTGTGGTCTGCTTGACAGGGTAAAAATCGCCTATGACTTATTCATGGCGCCGTGGATTCGAACCTCCGTTGAAGACTTAAAAACTTATGTATAAGAAAGCTGTAGCCAGCTTACTTACAGAAAGTAGTTGGTTATGTTCAGGTGTACGCCATGCATGAAATATTACATCAAAGATCATGTAAGATTTCACCATTCTCTCATTTTACTCGCAATTTAAAGCAGCACGCCTCCAGATTCATGCTAATTTTCATACAAAAAAAAAATGAAAAAAAAATGTATGAAAAAATAAAAAATAGCAAAGTGAACAATGAAAATAATATTCAAATTGTAAAGGGCACATACAACCCATAAAAATACCAAAAATAGGTCACAATATACACAAAAATTATCCTTAAATTGCCTAAGAAAAGCAGTAGAAAAAAGTGCAAAATTGGTCATAAATGGCACATAACATGAAAAATGTTACACTTATCTTGAATCTTTATTTCTTTTCTTAAAATCTCAGTACTTTTTTTTAATCAAATGTGAGTTTCTATATTTTGATATTTTTTGAATCATCTGTAGGCAAGCAGCTTTAATCTTACAATGTCTCGGTGTGCTTTAAACCCAATAGCAAACATGCATTTTATTATGTTGGAAATGCACGTCACAGCTCAGATTTCAATGAGAAGACAAAATATCTTATAAATCTAAAACCGCAGTAATATATCCATTCCGACGAGAGTCTTAAGCAGTAAACTTAATGTAAATAAAACAACTTGTTGTCATTGAAATTCGGTGACTGAATATGGATTATTTTTCAATTCACAGTGACAAATTAATAAAAGAGTTTTATAACAACTTTCGTGACTATTCAATTACAGGGAATTAGCCTTTTACTAATGACAATTACTAAATCAAACATAATTTGTTTATTTCAATATGCAATATGAATAACCTAAAGGTAGATGCAAGGTTTATTTATATTTAAAAGATTTGAATAAAAGTTCAACGTATAAATAAACATTGCTGAATACCCAATCATTATAAACGATGAAAGCACGATAAATACATATCATTGTTAATGATTTTTACAACTTTTATGTTTAACATATAAAGAAAGTCCCTGTTTAGGATTACAATACGTAGATAAGTGTCAATAGGCTTTTAAATAATTATATGTACTATAAAGTACTCCAGTACTTTTAATGCTGTTGATATAAAATACTAGATCAATTCTGTAGAGTAAAAAAAGAAAAAAAAGAAAGATAAAAGTAGACAAAATTTGACGTAAACAAAATTAAAATATATAGGTAAAGACCGGACTTCAAACATTCTTCGACTTACCCGGAATTTCGAGTAAAGCGACATCGAGAGTCAACCATAGAAAAGTAGCAATTAAGATGCGATACCACGACTCGAAATAAAGCACGTTAAAAAAATAAATCTATGGATTACAAGTTTGATTCAACGTGTCTGCATCTAAAAGTAGTTTTATCATTTAGAATAATACGTTTTTACGTGAAATGTTTTTGGCATACATTGTAGGTGATAATACTTTATTACATGCTTTTCGGTGGTTTATAGAAATATATCAGTGACATAAAGCTGGTAATTTTACTGTTTTTAACAGTGAAATTATCAATTTGATAATTTCACTGTTTTGAATTTAAGCCCCTTACGCTGTTTCAGTGAAATACCAGCGTGCACAGTACTGGGAACCAACTTAAAGACATGACGTCTTTCACCTTGTGAACACCAAAGTTCATATTTCACTCGTGGCTGCGCCACTCGTGAAATATACCTTTTGGTGCTCACTCGGTGAAATATAATCCTATCTTACACTGAACTAAACAAATATCCTCTATTTCGTTCAATACAATCCTTATAAATTATAAATGACAAAGGGTTTTGTGATATCCAGGATTCATACAATATCAATTTTATTTTAATTATTTTATCTCTTTTTAAACTAAATGTATATATACTTTAACATTTCATGTGAAGAAATGAGGTTGGTCTAAATACAGTACAGTACTTTCAAAAGTTGATAGGTATATTAATTTAGAAATAATCAAACACGCTTCACCAGTTAGCAAAGGTTGGCATGAAATCGTTTGACGTCACGAAAAAGCAATCTATTCAGCGTTTAGGAAGCGTAACTGCTAAGCATTTTATAGCTGAATAGCTTGGATCAAAACTCTGTTCACATATAAGATTTAAAACATTTTAATGTGCATTTTCATAATTCTATATACTGTACATCTAACATAGATTTAAATTACACCATGAAATATATTATATCTCTGATATAACTAAACTTAGTTGTAACGTTAAAATAATTGAAAAAAAAGGTAATTAATAAAACAAATCCCTGCCCCTAAAAATACAGTAGTAACCCTTCATGATATATTTCCAGAAGTCATTTTGAATACCGTATATCTGTCAAATGCACACAATTTCAAGATTAAAAAAAAACAACATAGTTTCAGTTTAATTTCAACGTCAGTCGACTTGTGAACATGCACTTTCTGTCAAATACACTCATCTACTTTACGTTGCAGCTGAAATGTTTGCAGACGACACTATGGACTTCCGGTATAGACTAAGTTATGGCCATACAAGGTTCAGTCGTCCTATCATGTCTTTTTATTTCTCTATCTTCTGATTGGTCATTTACAGAATAGTCCGATCCATTTATTTCTTACAAAGTTATTCATAAATCATGTTCACTGTATCGGTAGCAAGAAAGGCATATCAAAAATAAATAAACAGTTTTGGACACTAACATTGACTCGTCCATAAAACAACCACATCCTTTCACACCAAACATACATTTCAGTCACTCAACCAGTACGTGTTCCTCTTCAAATGATAAATTGGCTAATAAATTACACGTCAAATGATATAATCGAATGGTTATCGATACTCATTCAACCTATGGAAGTTAGCTTTTTTATCAAATTAAACCCAATATGGCTGACAGCTGTTACAAAAATAACTTTTTCACAGATTTTTATCACGAAATTTACTTGTTTTATACTATTGTTTCTACATTAAAATTGAACATCTATTTTAAATTCCGCACACTACATTACCGATTATCGATTATCGAGCACCGATTATCGCGTATGAGAATGGTATGAGTAACGGGTCCTTCCTCTATCAAACATATCATAATCATCGTAACCGTCATCAAATCGTCGGTAACCTCCGCCATACATCGGTCCATCGATCGCCGGGGCTGCCATAGGGAACCGTCGTTCATATGGCATCATCATAGGATATCCACGCATCATTGACCTCGGCTGTGGTCGGGCGTAAACTATTTCTGTGGGTTGTCGCATCCGCCGTTGTCGGGGATACTCAATAATCTCCTCCTCCGGAGCACTTTGACATCCACCCATTGTTAAAGTACTTAAAGGCGACGCTTAGATCATAGTATTTGTTATTAAGTTAACACTATACACAATCTAGGACTATCTTAATACCATTTATGTAACGTTTCCAAAGCAAATATATTACTAATTTCTTAAAGATTTTCACTATTCATTTGCATACACATATATTATCCAAATTCTCCTTTTTTCAGATTCAAAATCACACGAAAATAATGGATATTTCTATAAATATAATTCGTGTTTTATTTCAAAAATATTTCAAAATATGTAATGTCAAGAATGTAGAAGTAATTACAAATCAAACTCCATTCTGACACTGTAAAACGATATTGATTTGATTTTTGAAAATAGGGTTTCTATCATTCCTCGTCACTCATCGTGAATAATATTTTGATCAAATGTACTTCAATATTTTTTCCTTTTTAACCAGTTCAATAGCTTTGTAAAGATTTATTTACAGCAATTGAATATCCAGTTTTTAACATTAACATATCAATTGATAGACGCGTATAAATTTCATTGAAATATTCTGCTTTCACAATATAATGAACGGCTACCACCATATTTAATGTAGCATTTCTAGTGTTTGATAAACACGAATTATGTATGTATATTATTATGATATTTAAAAGCTTTAATTATTTATTAAGTATATTTATTAATTGTGCATATTAACTTTTTCTGAATATTTATATAAGTGTACGTTTGAATACGTATACTTTTTTGAGAGGGGTTTGAGTCGTAAAAAGTTTCGTTCATGAATACTTTTATTATTATCATCTTCTACCAAACTAATAACACTGTTAAACGCACATTATGCCTCAAATATACATAATTTTAAATTCTTTAGAAATGTCAAATATGTTATTATTACTGTTTAAATAATGGATTAAGAGCATGTTAGATATTTTACACCTGATATAAGCACTTTACATGCAGTAATGTATCGTAATAGTAGTAAAATGTAAACAAAGTAGTATTTTACTTTTCCATACAAAATACTAATTCATTTTAATTACACCAATTTCCAAAAGAGCTATAAAAAAATAAGACAGATAATTCATGTTTAAGTATTAATAAGTATATTTTGGAAACTAAACCTGATATTAAAAATAAAAAGTTTTGAAAAGATAAAAACGATATTATTTCTGAGTCATAATGGACCTTTAAACCTTAGAAACAATTATTTTCAATACAACGTTTTTTTTCTTCTTTCTTTCCCATCATATGTTTTGTAATGTTATGATAATGGATTGAGCTTATCACCTGATGAAAATAGCGCCAAATATGAAATAGTTTGTGATAAAGGTAGTAAGATTTCAACTTTAATACTTTTGAGTTCCATGATACAAAATTAGCATAATTTCAACATAGAAATATTTTTTGAATTCAAAACAAAATACAAATTATTATATTAGTACTCATTGCAAAAAAAAATGCAAAAAAAAGCCTGAGCTATACATGTGACTAATTGGTAATGTATTGTAAACGTTATTAACAGGACACTGAAAATAATAATATAAACCTTCTGAAAAAAATAGGCTTAACGTAATTTAAAGTATGTAACTAAAACATATTTGTCCTACTTAGTCTGGAGTCTCCCCCCTTGCAGTTTTAAAACCGCGCCACTCCATACATTATATAATCTATAGAGACAAGAGATTTTGATAGCAAAAATACTAAATATTATTTGTAGTGAAGTCATTTACATATCTCAAAAGAATGCCATTTACTATAAGAACTAGCAAATTTGATAAGAGACTACCTAAGAATGCTACAGACTAAGTTTGGTGATCATCCATCCATTAGTTCTGTAGAAATAGACATTTAAAGGTATTTCTATTTTTAGCTTAAGCGGCCCCTAAAAGGGGCCAATCAAATTCTTATAAGCAAACTTGATAAAAGACTACCCAAGAATGCTTAAGACAAAGTTTGGTGATCATCAATCCATTAGTTCTGTAGAAGAAGATGTTTAAAGGTTTTTTTCTATTTTTAGCCCTAGTGACCCCTAAAAGGGGCCAGTCAAAATATTATGAGCAAACTTGATAAAAGACTACCCAAGAATGCTACAGACAAAGTTTGGTGATCATCCATCCATTAGTTCTATAGAAGAAGATGTTTAAAGGTTTTTCTATTTTTAGCTCTGCTGACCCCTAAATGGGGCAAATTGGAATGACATGAACAAATTCAAGTGTGACTGTCACAAGGATGCTACAGGCCAAATTTGAAGTAAATCTGCCCTTAAGTTTCGGAGAAGAAGACGATCGTTGACGCATGACGACAGACGACGGAGCATCCCCCTTTGATACTAATAGCTCACCCTGAACCTTCGGCTCTGGTGAGCTAAAAAGGGTCATAACTCCGACAAAAATCATTGAACCATACAAAGCCGATGATATGCACAACTATATTTTTTACTGATCATTCTTGTAAAGTTTGGATGAAATTGCACCAGCAGTTTTTGTGAAGTAATACGGACAAGCTTTGTGTATCTACCAGCACACAAAAAACAACACATTTTTATTCAAGGGCCATAACTCGACCAAAAATAATTCAACCGGTAAACCCGTGCAGTATGCGCAAGGATTTGATCTACAGATCAAACCTGCAAAGTTTCACAGAAATTGCAATAGTGGTTTAAGAGGAATATCCGGACAAATTTTAATAAAAAATATTAAAGGGCCATAACTCTGACAAAAATAATTGAACAAGAAACTGCTGACGATCTGCAAAACTAGACATGGTACTGATCATTCCCGTAAAGTTTGGATGAAATTGCATCAGTAGTTTCTGAGGAGTAGTTCGGACAAGGTTTGTGACGGACGGACGGATGGACAGACAGACGAACAGAGGAGGACAGACAGACGAAGGAGAAATGATTCCTATATGTTACCACTTCTTTGTAGAGGCGACACAAAAATTTATATTCAATAATTCAATCAATAAGACATACAATACATTTGCTATGCTACTTTGGTACATTGCAGTTTGCTTAAATCTAAATATAGATGATTTTAAAAGTTGATTTGAAACATATAAAACCATGATTATAATTTGTTATTAATAAAATTTCATTTTATTAAAGCTTTAAGATGGTTTGTTTATTTATAAACGTATCATATTTAATATAAAGGAGTACTTTTGAATACCAAAAGAAGCGTTAATCCTTAAACACATGGTACAAGATGAAAATGCAAAACAGAAAACAGACATACTTTAATTCCTATTTCATTGCCATATATAAAGGGCATTTGACTTCAACATTTGCGAGGTCCGAGATGTATGTTGGATAAATACCTCAGAAATCCATGGTTAATAACCACGGTAAAATAGAATAACGTTCACACTAGCGTGGCTTCGTGTCACAAAAACCAAGAAAGCCAACGGGCGTGGCTTCGGGCCATAATGTCCTCATACGTACCATAGACCTTTTTCTTAAATCTCTCATAGCCGATATATAAGTATATGTTAGTGTTAATCCGTGCTGTTCTACAGAAATTAGACATTTCGACGGGTATGGCATGTTAAACGTTCCAATATTCAATAAATTAAATATTTGTTCTACATCCAGTATTTATATTGTATAACTCTAATTTTAGTTTTATATTCTATACTATAGTGCAGTGGAACTTGTAAATAGTGCATATGCTTAATCCTCCTTATAACTATATATTATGTATGTCTAAAAATGGAAACAGACTTTAAAGTGTTCAGGACATACAATCGTATAATAATGGTTTTTCATTTATATGCATAATGATTTAACCATGAGAGGAAAGCATGTAAGATGACTAAAGCATCATCTAAATGTACATAATATACTCTTGTTCAAATGAAAGATACACCAGGAATCATATAAGAGAACCAAGAGATCATCTACATGGACATATACGCTATGTTTTATAGAAGATGTTTGAGAGGACATTGTTATGGAACAGATATGAGGTGTCAGCCTTGATGACCAGGAGGTCTTTTAGATGCATAAATTATAAAACATGTATGAGGGGATAAGGTAATATGGAACGCCATAGCTGCCTAATGTTGTTACATTTCTTTTTATTTTCCCCTAAAAGGGTCCTTTTATGTATGATAGAAGTGTTGGCTTGCCAACGTTTTATGAGAACGTCCTATTAGGTCAAATATTTATTTTATCTTGTCAAAATGTAGTGCTGACTTGTCTAAACACGGTCTTTGACAAATTAATATAGCGTTTTAACAATTCGTAACCATAATTTGTAAAGATACCACCATTATTTCACATAATAAGACGGTGTTAAGGCCGGTTAACATAAAGTTTGGATAAAATAGCATGGCGATCTGAGAAAATAAGGCAGTGTTTAGACATGTCAATACCATCTTTCGACATGTCAACAATACTGTTTGACATAATAAAATAACGTTAACACAAACAAACAAAATTTATTGGCAAGTCAACATTAGTATTTCATATATAAAGTATATTTTTAGACAGAATAACAACAGTTTTAGACAAAAAAGCATGATGTTTTGGCACAGAATCTGACAGAATCATACAAAGCAACATAACAGTTTGACAAAACAGGACAGCACTCAGCCGGGTCAATATAACGGTTGAACAAGATATCACCACTTGCCGACATAATAAGACATGAGTTTGACAAGTTGACACCAAGTTCCGACAAGATAACACTACTGTTTCACATAATAAGACAATTTCTAGACAAATTACCACCACAGTTGGACACGACAGCATGCTATTTTGACATAAAAGACATTCTTAGAGCAAGATAACACCGAATTTGAACACAATGACATGGCAGTCTGACAAAATGTGAAGGTGTTTAGACAAGTCAATACCACATTTGGACAAGACAAAACGACAGTATAACATAATACAACAGTATCATAACATACCAGGATCACATTTGGACAATATGACATCAACTTGCGACAAGATATTAACACTACTGTTTCACATTATAAGACAATTTCAAGACAATTCAGCACCACATTACAACAATTCTGTGTTCAGACATATTGAAATCTTAATTCGAAAAGATGGCGTGCATGTTAGACATATTAATACTTCCGTTTGGAATGTTAACACCGGATTTGCACATGATAACATGACGTTTTGAAATAATAAGACAGTGTTTAGACAAGTCAGCACTACGTTTTGACAAGATAAAATGAATATTTGACCTGATAAGACTTCGTTAAGACAGATTCTAATAAAACGTTGGCAAGCCAACACTTCTATTATAGATAATAAGACGTTTTTAGGGAATAATAAAACGAAATGTAACAACATGAGGCAGCTATGGCGTTCCATACTATTATGTCCAAATGCAGATACATCTTGCCTTATAGGCTATATTCTTCTTATTATGTCAAATAGTCTTATCATCTAGTCGAAACGTGTTGATAATTTGTCTAAAATTACTATCTTTTTGTCAAAGTGTCATTTTATTTTGTCAAGGTTCGGTGTTAATTTTACTAAACATCGTCCTTTTATGGCGAAGTATCATTTTTTCCTTTTCAAATGTAGTGTTTATTACTTTTTGAAACATAGTATTATTATGTAATACAGTGGCGTTGACATGCCAGTTTATGACGTTAACATGTCTAAATACCGTCTCATTATGTCAGATAATCGTGTTTTCCTCTCCAGATGCGATGTTGTCAAAATTTAGTAACAAGTGACCAAAGCCCGTGCGGGGCGTGAAAAGATAGAGCAAGAAAGATAACGGGACAGTTTGGCAAAATCAGACAGCGCCTTCTCAAGACAGAACTAAATTTGAACACACAATTATTAGACATAATATGACTGTTTCTGTGTTTTACAAGAAAATATCAAATTTCCACAATATAACACTTCTGACAATAATCAGACAGTCTTTTGACAAAACAGCTTCACAATTTGACCAAATAGCGCGACTAGTTGACATAATATGACACATTTCAGACAAGCCAAAACGACATTTTGATATGACAACACCACTGTTAACACACGTCAACATCACATTTTAAAGAGATAAGACTACTGTTACGCATAATATGGCAATGTTTAGACAAGTCGACAAATTACAATGGCATCACAACATTTATATTTAACATAATAAGACGCTTTCTGGGTAAGAAAAAAAAGAATGTAATAACGTGAGGCGGCTATGACGTTCCATAAGGTAAGATGACCAGGGTATCATCTAGATGTAAATAAACATGTATTATTTTTTATTATGGAAAAATTATGAGGGGGTCACGAACAATGAGCAGTGTATCATCTAAATAAACATATTCACGATTATCTGATGTGCACATACATTTACTATATTTATTTGTAAAATATATAACGGGATCTCGTAAGGTGACAAGGGATCTTTAAGATGTTATTATATTCTAGTTATCTGAAACAAAGGTGAAGGGATCACGAAATGCCCATATAATCGTCTGTATGTAGAGATTTTTTGGTTCTCAAAAGAACATGTTTGAGAAGATCACAGATCATAAAAAATCATATGCTTTTGTAATGATATATATATGAGGGGATCATGTAAGCTGACAATCGGATCATCTACATTATCTAAATCTACATGTACTGTAGTTCTTATAGAACAAAATATGTGCTCCTAAATAATTACCAAGGTTTTATTTAAACGTGCATACTTCAGTTCTTATGAAACACACATGAGGGTATCGCACATATGTACATATACTCTGTTCATTATGGACCATGTATGAGGGTATCATGTGGGATGACCGAAGATGTACATATGCTCGTAAAGCGACCAGGGGATCATTTAGATGAACATATACTTTATCTATTATGGAACATGTATGATGTTATAACGTTAGTGAAGGCCGGGCCAGGGGATAATGTAGATGTACATTTTCTTTATTTATTATGGAACATGTATGAGGGTATCGCGTAAGACGACTAGGGGATCATATAGATGCATATATACTCTTATATAATATGGAGTATTTATGAGGGGATCACGTAAGACTATCAGGGGACCATTAGATGTGCATAGACTCTCTTTTTATTACGGAAAAGGATATGTCGGGATCAGGTTAAATATCCAACCAATCTAGATGTATAGATAACCTATTAATTATGAAACATGTATGAGGGGATCACGTTAGACGACCAAGGGATCATCTCCATGTACATCTATATACAAAAACTACGGAAATGAGTACCCTGCGAATAATTATGATTTTAGATCTTGAAAATTGACCTTAAGGTTATCTTTATGTACATTTTCTCTCGTTCTTCTAGAACATGTATCAAGGGATTATAAATGATTTCCAAGGATTAATCTTTAAAAACATGTTCTAGTTGTTTTCATTATGGTACATATAAGGGGATTACATAAGACGGCCAGGTGATCATGTAGATATACTCTATTTATTAAGGGGTCACGTAAGAGGACTAAATGTCTTCTAGATGTAAATATATTCTATTTATTTTGGACCATCCACGAGGCCATCGTGTTAGATGACCAGGGGATCATCTAGATGTACATGTACTCTTTTTATTTTTGAACAGATGTGAAGAGATCGCATGCGAGGTAGCGAGTAAGATGACCAGGGAACCTTCTACATGTAGATAAACTCTATTTATTATGGGACATGTATGAGGGAATCACTTAAAATGACCAAATGATCATATAAATGTTTCTGTACTCTAGTTTTATAGAACATTCATGGGGGGGGGGTTACATAAGCTGATTAGGGGTCATTAAATGTATATATTCTTTAATTCTGTTCAAACATGTATGAATAGATCACGTAAGATTTCTAGCAGAATGTACAAATACTAAACAAATAAATAGCATGTATAAGGGAATCAGGTAAGATGGACAGACGCAGCTCATATATTTTTCATATGAACATTTAGATGATCCTTTAGTCATCTTCCATAATAACCTCGCATATGTTCATATCGCGGTAAAATAATAAGGCATACGAAAAACCATAATTATACGATTGTATGTCCTGAAGACTTTACAAGACTTTAGACTTACATATATATTACATATATAGGATTAAGCATATGCACTATTTACAAGTGACATTCACAGGGACACTGATCATTTCCACTACACTATAGTCTAGTTTAATCAGGATGATAACGAAAATATCATAAATTCGTGCTGAATTTATAGGCATTTTTTTTAGCAAAAACACCCTTGATGTCGCCCCAGCCAATGTTATATTCTCGTAACTATCTCGTTTCATATACTATAACTATTACATATGAACATACATATAGAAAATTATCGCACATAAGTATTTTTTATGATGAACAATTATTCAGTAGGGTAGAATAAATATTATGTTAAATATAAAATTTGAATTAGAGCTCTTGATATATACCAAAGATAGATTTATCGAATTTTGCAACATTTAACATGCCATCATATCAGATAATAAAAAATTGTACAACTCATCAAAAGTGTTTTCCGAAAATAATTGTTTCAATATCAAGCAAATGAAAACTCGCATCAGTCCAACCCACCATTAATGAAGCGAATATTTATGAGGCTAAGCTGTTTTATGGAAATTATAAACATTCTCCGATCGCCATCGCTCCCGTCGAAGTGTTACAAGCAGGGCCTTAAATACTTTTATTTATTACTAGTAATTACATCTATTAAATAATCAGTTCTTACAAAACTTAAAAGAACAAACACTAACAGCTAGAATAATTTTTAGAACTTGCACGGATGAACACTAACATATACATAAAAGCATCGGTAACATTTGCCAATAATATCAGTTATTTGTTCAAAGTTTCTTGAAAGTTTTAAAAATTCAGAAATCACATAGAGACAATTTATAACCATAACACTACCGTAAAACGGCAGTGGTAATCTAAATGACATAGATTACAACTAAATCAATACGTTACTTGTATAATTTTCATATTGTTCTATGAAAAGTGTAAACATTATCATGTAAATTTTAATCATTGTCGTGGATATTGTAATCACTATTATTATTGACAATTGTAATCATTTTCATGGAAAGTGTAATTGTTATCATGGAAAGTGGAATCATTACCATGGAAAGTGTATCATTTCCATGGAAAGTGGAATTGTTATCATGTAAAGTGCAATCATTATTATTTGACCTTGACGCAGGTCCCTTTCTGACCGGTCAGCAAAGAAACTTTCTGGGGGAAATTCCACCATGCTCCCCATTTACATTGGCATCATCCGCCATATTCCCGGAAATCTGGTACATTGTCTGTTTAATTGTTGCAAATTCTGAAACAAAGTTTTTTAGCATTTCAGCTTGCTGCCTTTGAAAAGTCGTTGGCAATTCTATGTTTGCAATGTCAGAATTATTCACTGTACATGTCGGGCTTAATGACCTGTCACTAGTGCCAGGCTCCCTGGTATCATCGCCACTAGCTGTGGTAGTGGACTTTGAAATAGAAGACTTAATTTTCGCATACAGTCAAAGTCTGGGAGGTCTTACTGCCCCCCCCCCCCATCCATTTTCCAAAACTGAGTTCCAATCCCAGTTCTTTGCAGGATATTTTCCAGGAATTGATTTTGTGCTGTTTTTGGAAAGTATACATATCTGTTGTTTGCAGACCAAAATACTGTGGGACTATACCAGTTTTAAATGTATTATAATTTTGTTTGGATTAAAAATAAAAATGTATCAATAAATTATTGCACGAGTGTCTGTATTTGTACATATGTGCAGGGTCTTTCAAATAGAAATATGTTTAAAGACCTAGATTTGTGCTATGCATAAATAAAAAAATTCTAGTAGTAACAGACAAACAAACAAGGGGTAGGAATAACATGAGGTAAAACAGGGTAACGTTCTAATTAGTCGCCGGTAGAAACCGGCGACTATATTTGTAACAGTTTATTATTATACCTATGGTAGGAGAAGGCATTAAATTCTGCAAATAGAAATATATCAATTACTGAACAATTTAAGACTACAATTGTTTTCAGTAATCTCAAAAATTCAAACATACAATAACGTTGCTTAATGAAATGAATTCTGATTTTGACCTGCGATTTTTTTGTTTTGAAACCATATTTTGAAAATTGACTTTATTGAACACTTATTCTACAAATTTTCGTGATTCACGTGCAGAGACCTCCCCCGCAAATTTGTTTTCAAATCTATACTCAGCGAAAAAAGTTTGTAACCAAAATTAAAGCTCGTGACAATGAGTGTAAATAAAGATGGCTGTACTACACCTGCACAGGAAAACAAGAAACGCGAGCTTAATTCTCCATTTGATGATGTTGATTCAAAGAAAAGTAGAACCAACATAGTTCTCGACAATGATGATTTAACTGCCATAGCTAATGTTTTGAAAGAAACTATACTCTCTGACATACATATACCTTTAGTAAATGTTGATGAACAGGTGAACGCTATCGTTGCTGGTGTTCTTGCAGGTTTGAATAAAAAGATCCAACAATTAGAGAGTGAAAATGATAACCTGCGACAACATGTTACCAAACTGGAAGAGCGCATAGAAAAATTAGAAATAGACGCTGATAATAACCTGCAATACAGCAAGCGAAACACACTCCGAATCAGTGGTGTTCCTGACTTCGAAACTAGTAAGGAGCCCGACGCCATATCGAAAGATATTTTGAAGTATGAACCCACTGATCTCAAAGTTGTCGAAATAGCACAGGCACTAAATGTTGAAGTGTCGCTTGAAGATATTGATAGGTCTCATCGTATAGGAGTTGTCAATCCCAACAAACCCAGGGATATCATTGTAAAATTTAAATCATACAGAGCGAGAAACGTCCTGTATAAGGCTAGAGTTGATTTGAAAAGTAAGGGCTATCCGAGGGTATTCATCAACGAATCCTTAACACAGATACGCTCGTCTCTCTTTTACAAGGCAAGGCAACTGGTCAAAAGTCGGTTTTTAAATGGCGCCTGGACATACGATGGAAATATCATGATTAAAGATGCCAGCCATAAGATACACCGAGTTAGTACTTTATCTGAACTCATGCAACACAAAAGTGGAACACCTATTCCATCAACATAGATGTACTCCGCTTTAATAACATATTAATGTCATATGACAAGTGAAAGTGTTCAGAAGTTTTTGCGTGAAGTATACTCGTGTTGTTAACGGCTCAGTGAATTTACTAACCTAGATATAACGCTACTGTGTATAAAGTGTAACATTTAAAATTTCTATCTCATAATCGATGACCCGTAGGTCTAAAAATTCATATATAATTATGTGTATTTGACTAAATTAAAAGTGATAATCATATATGAAATATAAGTGTTTAAAATAAACTTAACAAGTGACTGAACATCCTTAGTGACAATATATATTTTTTATCAAAAATACAATTATTATACAGTTAACGTGTCTGGAAACTCTCGGTTATCTCCCATGTAGTACTGCTTCACAAGAGTTCATCACTATGAGTTGTAATTGATTATGTATTGTTATTATTTTAATCACGATTACTTGCTTAAAATGACTTATAATCTATTTAAATATACAAATAAATGAACCTTGAATAAACAAGTTTACTAAATGATCATTCTTGTAAGTGTTAGGTATATACTTGCATTAGATCTAATTAATTATCACTCATATGTAAAAGCTTGATCTTGCTTAATAACTTCCTGATGTTTTTCAAGAGTTTGAAATCTAATAGTTTGAAGTAAATTTTTTTATTATTATTATTATTATTATTATTATTATTACCACAATTTTACATGTATGTAAATACTTGCTAATATCCATATAGCTTCAGGTGACTATGAGCTATTTTAACCTACATTTTCATAAGACTACTAGCTATAATGCATTTGTGTATACTAAAATTTCAAAGAGTGACTTCTTGTTCTTTTTAATGCAGCCTTATATGTGACTTCTTGCTATTATTATTTTATTATTACTATTATTGTTATGCTAGACTGCTGTCTATCTACAATTCCTCGTGACTCCTTGTTATTATTAATATAGTCTTATGTAACTACTTGTATTTTTTCTATAATTACAGTGTCTACTTGCTATCATTACTACAATTTGACTACTTGAAATTACAATGACATATTAATGTGGTTACATACTATCATTTACTTCAGTTTCAATTAACTGCTTCCTATTATTTTTTATTAGTTAATTCATGCTATTTTAACTACAATATAAGATTACAAGCTACTATTTAATACAGTATTAAGTGCTACTTTTATTACAATAGCACACTACATGCTATTATTTTGCTACAGTATCAAGTGTAACTAATTCCTACTATTAGTATTACAAGTGAATTTATGCTACTTTTACTACAAACGCACATTACATGCTATTATTTTGCTACAGTATCAAGTGTAACTAATTCCTACTATTAGTATTACAAATGAATTTATGCTACTTTTACTACAAACGCACATTACATGCTATTATTTTTGCTACAGTTTTAAGTGTAACTAATTCCTACTTGATTATTTTAAGTGAATTCATGCTATACTAATAAAACAATAGACTTGCTAATATGTTCTACATTTTCAAACAATTTCTTGCTATTAATACTGTACCTTGTAGTGTCATGTGATTGTTTATACACATTCTTTTTATATCTTTAAATTTTATGTGTCTACTTGATATTATTACTAGACTTGCAATTAACTAATTGCTATTTTTTTGCCCTGCAATTTAAAGTGATAACTACAGTTACATGTGACTACTTGCTATTATTTTTCTACAGTCTTATTTTTTTGTATATGATAAATATGTCTACGTGCTATAACTACTACCTAAGTGTTTTCGACTTACTTTAACTACTTCACCACATGTAACAAATTGATAATTTTTTTGTGATTGCTATTTTGTTTGTGCAGTATCAATTGTCTTCTTGTTGTTTCTTATAAAAAGTTAATTGACAGTATGATTTGATCGAATCAATCTATTCAAGTTTGTCGCTGTGTTTACAATAATACAATTATATATACCTTCAATTTAACCTAATAATCAGTTATATCACATTTTAGATTTAACATTATTGTTTCATCAAACCCAGATTGAAAATGTATTTTCTTTTCTATTTTTGTACTTTTCTCTATTATTCTATCCTGTCTCATACCTATAAACCAAATTTCTACCCATTCATTCGGAATAGTTCTACTTGCATTAAGATGATATGTGCTAGTGTATGTCTATGCGTGATCGTGGCCAACCACTTTTTAGAGTTTCTCTCAGCAATAACATAATGAAAAACATATTATTTTCACCCACGATCACTCAACATTACGCTAGCCCATGGAAGTATACAATTCTCCTGCATATCATGGTACTACTACCCGTTATGTCTAATGTAATAATTACATATTCGGTGCTTGCTCATCTTATGATCCAAGTGAAACACAATATTATGTACCCACAAAGACATATGTTACCAGGTTCCAACTCTACTCGCAATTCAACTTTCACCAAATTTCTTATGATTGCTCTTTCATTTGCCGTTTGTGTCCTTTGGGTATTTTGCCTCATTCTGAGAGCTGGCGACGTCCAGCTTAACCCTGGTCCGGATTCGTCAACCACTAGTTCATCTTCATTTTCTTCAGTATCAAGTACAATATCAGAATTGATTGAGAACAGTAGATGCCCTTCAATATTACAGTATAATGTTCAAAGCCTCCTTAACAAGATAGATATCTTAGAAGCTGAGTTTGGTATGTTTGATGTCCTTGCTTTCAGTGAAACGTGGCTTAGCTTGAATACTCCTTGCAATGAAATAGCACTTAACAATTTCCCATGCGCCTGAGAGGAAGGATATAATAGAGAATTCTTATGGTGGTGTAATTGTTTATTTAAGAAATACTTTACACTACATAAGAAGATCTGATCTTGAACCCAATGGTCTTGAGTGTATTTGGATTGAACTGATGCCTTCACATTCCAAACGTATCCTGTTTGCTGCTGTTTTCTATCGACCTCCAAACTCAGACTCCAACTATACTAACTTAATAGAATTCTCACTCAGTCAGGCACTTGACACTGGGATATCTGATATAATTGTTACAGGAGACTTTAATTTCAATGACTCTAACCCACAAATGGCCCGCAAACTAAATTCTATATGTCATCAGTTTAATCTAGAACAACTTATTTCAGAACCAACACATTTCACCGAATCTTCTAGTTCATTACTGGATCTATTTCTTGTATCCTGTAGCCACAGAGTAATTGCATCGGGAGTTGGAGAGCCGATCCTTGACCAAAATCAGAGATTTCACTGCCCTATATTACTCTCTATTCTCTTTCAAGAAACCACAAACCAAATCATTCCAACGACTTGTATGGCTGTACGATCAAGGAGACTATGTCTCTCTCCGAAACAGCATTAGTAACACCGAAATGGAATCAGTTGAAAACAGATGACATCAATATTTATACTTCCTCATTTACAAACAAACTCCTAGAACTATCTAAATCATTCATCCCAACGAGGCAAGTAACTGTTAAGCCTAACGATGCTCCATGGATTACAACAGAAATAAAGAAACTAATACATAAGCGCAAAAAAATATTACCACAGAGCCAAATACTCACAGAACTCGCACCATTGGTACAAATTTAGACAACTCCGTAATAAAAATCGTTACACTTTATACGCACGGCTAAACATAACCACTTCTTACAAATGGCAGAGTCTCTCAAGTCAGACTGTACTACACAGAAGGACTGGTGGAAACTAATCAAACACTTTATCTCTCCCACTGATAAACAAAGCATTCCTCCACTTAAAAACCAATCAACGGTGAACTTGTTTTTGATTCAAAATTGAAATCTGACCTTTTGAATGACTTTTTCTGTAGCCAGTCGTCGCTAAATAATTCTGATAAAGAACTTCATTTTAATGATTGTAATATGCCTATAAACACACTTTGTTCCATTTCTATTACTCCTCAGGATGTTGAAGACGCTCTGCTGTCACTTAAAACAAACAAAGCTTCAGGTCCTGATGGGGTCAGTAACCGAATATTGCGGGAAACTGCTTCAGTTATTAAATTTCCCCTATGTTCGTTGTTTAATCAGTCTCTTCTGACTTGTAAAATACCATTTACATGGAAAAAGGCCAATGTGTGTGCTGTCTTTAAAAAAGGTGATCCATCTGTTCCAAATAACTATCGTCCGATTTCCCTGTTGTGCTGCATAGAAAAGGTTTTTGAACGTATTATATTTAAGTATCTTTTTAATTTTCTTCAAGATAATAACTTTCTTTCTTCCGTACAGTCAGGCTTCAGACCAGGTGACTCAACGGTAAACCAGTTAACGTACTTGTACAACACATTCTGTAAAGCTTTAGATGACGGATTAGAAGTTAGAGCTGTGTTCTTTGACATAAGTAAAGCGTTTGATAAAGTCTGGCACAAAGGTCTTCACTTTAAGCTGAAAGCTGCTGGAATAGACGGTTGTCTACTTAACTGGTTTTCTGACTATCTAAGTAACAGGCACCAGGCGGTTATCCTACCTGGGGTCCAATCAGACTGGTCGATAGTAAAGGCTGGAGTACCCCAAGGCTCCATCCTTGGGCCGCTACTATTTCTTTTTTCATCAATGACATCGTGGAAGATATAGGCTCTAAAATCAATCTTTTTGCTGACGATACAAGTTTACATATTATTGTTGACAACCCTGCTTCTGCTGCTGAAACACTTCAATCTGATATAGACAAGATATCAGCTTGGGCTGAAAAATGGCTAGTTACTTTTTCAATCCATCGAAGTCTGAATCTATGGTTATCTCTCGTAAAAGAAATAAACCCTTTCACCCTTCACTTCTAATGCATAACCAACAAATAACAACTGTAAACAGTCACAAACATCTTGGCATCCACCTTTCAGACGATTGCTCGTGGCATTGTCACATTAACTATATTACCGAACGAGCCTGGAAGAGGATACACATCATGAGGAAAATTGAAGTTTCAACTTGACCGTAGATCTCTTGAAGTGATATATTTAACTTTCATCCGACCGCTTTTGGAATACGCCGATGTTGTCTATCTAAACTGCACACAATATGAGAAACTTGAGCTTGACAAAATTCAAAATGAAGCGTCTCGTATTGTGTGCGGTGCTACAAAACTTGTATCGTTAGACAAACTCCATAGTGAAGTTCCTTGGGAATCCTTAGAATCTCGAAGAAATAATCATATGCTTATCTTACTTTATAAAATGAAAAATGGCTTAACACCAGATTACTTGTGTTCTTTACTTCCACCTACTGTAGGCGAAAATTCAAGGTACAATCTACGCAATGCTACAAATATTCAGACTATTCGAACACGAACTACTCTCTATCAAAATGCTTTTCTTCCAACTGCTCTGAATAAATGGAACGCCCTTCCAACTGAAGTGCAAAATTTACGTTCACTGTTTGCTTTCAAATCCCATTTGAGACGAAGCAGCTCTAGTTGTCCGATTTATTTCTATGAAGGCGATAGAAAATGGCAGATCTTTCATGCTCGACTTCGTACTGAATGTAGTTCACTAAATCAGCATCTATTTAAGAAAAATATTTTCTCCATCTCCACTTTGTCAGTGTGGCATAGTGGAAAGTAATTACCACTTTTTCTTTGAATGTCATCGCTATGCTG
This sequence comes from Ruditapes philippinarum, assembly GCF_026571515.1. Classification (NCBI taxonomy): domain Eukaryota; kingdom Metazoa; phylum Mollusca; class Bivalvia; order Venerida; family Veneridae; genus Ruditapes; species Ruditapes philippinarum. The sequence goes on along the minus strand of NW_026852416.1, from coordinate 9,628 downwards.
ACAGCAGGGCCTCTTTTCTTAACACTATATCTACTATTTGTTCAGCAACTCTCCAAAAGTTATTAAATGGAGACCCAAACATTAGTGATGATGCAAACAGAAGACTGTTTGAAGCCGTTCATACATACATCCGAGAAAGCAGGAGATTCTCTTAAGCATATTCACATCAGCTCAAATCAATAAATACTTCCCATCTAAATCGCCGAACTATCCGAATGATCCACATTTAATTTATTTCTTCTTCTTTTCTATTTTGCTGAAAGTTTCTTACTTCATTTCTTTCTATCTTAATTTACGTTATTTCTCTTTAATTTTATATAACAAATGATGCAGTCCTGTATTCTCATTCATTTTTTGTATTAGTTTTTGCTTTACATTATAACTAAATGTTAGAAACAATTTTGACTTTAACTTCTTAAAAACAATGTAAAATCAGATATACTTCAAGCAAGTCACATATACTGTCATACCGTATTTTATGCATTGTAAATCTATAAGGAGAAGGCCTTTATAAGCTCAGCTTTCGGACCCAATCCTTTTTCAGCATATTATGTTTGTATTGTGTACATTATTGTCTGTATATATATTGTGAACTTGTTCGAAATAAACTATGTATAAACTTAAACTAATGAAATGAAATATTCAAATATTGACATCTTAAAAAGCAACATTACAATTTTCATCAAATGAATATTAAGGGATACTTTTACTTATTTCAAAGTGTCAAGCGTTGCTATTTCATGATAAATAAATCATGCATGATATTTGAAATGACACTTTAAATTATTTGGGTGTTTATATCTTATGAGACCTATTCTATTTTATTAGTCGCCGGTTTCTACCGGCGACTATATTTGTAACAGTTTAATATTATATCTATGGTAGGAGAAGGCCTTAAAATCTGAAAATAAAAGCAAATCAATTACTGAACAATTAAGGACCACAATTATTTTTCATAATCTTAAAAATTCAAAAATAAATTAACGTTGCTAAATGAAATGAAATATACAAATATTGACATCTTGAAAAGCAACATTACAATTTTCATAAAATGAATTAATAACGTATCCCTATGGACCAGTCATTGAATTTAGGGATACTTTTACTTTTTTTCTAAGTGTAAAGTGCTATTTTATGATTGATAAATCATGAAGGATATTTAAAATGACGCATTTAAATTATCTGGTTGTTTATATCTTATGACACCTATTACCCATCGACAAAGACTCAACACCGACTAAAATTTTACTAAATTTATTTTATTAAGGTTTTGGCGAAAACATTGTCATAGCTGAGTATCATATTCAAAGATGAAAATTTGAAATGCTAATTGAATATTTATTATCTTTATGTAGTATATTTTGCGTTTTCGCTCCGATTACGGCAGCAAAAATCTGGAATTCATGCTATAAAAATGCAACAAGTTACACTGATAGCAACAACTTGAAAACGCGGCAGACTTAAAAAGCTATTTGCCCAGGTGACTGTAGCAAAATTAGAGTCTTTGAACACTTTTAAAGAGTTTTAAGTATCTTCTCGTAGTCCATTTGAAATATATATCATTGCACACGTGCTGGACTGGTCTCCCTGTCTGCCTATATACTCGCTATGACGATGGTCGGCTAGTCTCTTCCTGAAATTATACAACAAAAACGGACAGCGAAAAACTATCTGAGGTGGGAGGGTGGGTTAAAAGCATTTTAATTATGTAAAAAGATTTAAACTTTAAGTTTTTAAACATAGCGTCAGTACAACTACCTTCTTCGTTGGCTTCCAGATTGCAAAGAAAGAATAACGATCGGTGCTGCGCTTTTCTAAGAAAAGTAGTACTTAATGTATCCCTCCGCTTCATGTATACCATATTTGTACATGTATCTGATCTTTGCGATGTGTAATAAGGTTAATAATATAGGTTATTAACCTGAATAAATTACCCATCGACAAAGACTCAACACCGATTAAAATTTTACTAAATTTATTTTATTAAGTTTTTGGCGAAAACATTGTCATAGCTGAGTATCATATTCAAAGATGAAAATTTGAAATGCTAATTGAATATTTATTATCTTTATGTAGTATATTTTGCGTTTTCGCTCCGATTACGGCAGCAAAAATCTGGAATTCATGCTATAAAAATGCCAAAAAGGGTCTATACCGACCCTTCCGCCAAAGCGGTATAGGATGAATTTCCAGCCATGACAATGTTCGCACAAAGAAGTCGTACATATGATATAGTTTGTAAACAAAGAAAACAACATATGTGCTATGTTATGCACTTATTATGAAACAGGATATGTAGAATTTCCTAAACATTTGAATGAATATATTGCTGACCCAATTGTATTTAGCATGATGTCATAACCTAAAGAGCTAAGGTGCGTGCCGTCAGAAAAAAACCTAGGGTCTTCGGTTATGTTTGGATATTTAATGTAACCCCCACCTTTCTTAACAGTATAAGCTCCAAAACAACTGTTCACCCTTTTTCTAATTCGATTGGCTATTTCCCGATGATTTGCATAGTAACGCCATGTTAAACGTGGTAAAATTTGTGAATATATCATTCTACAATTTGGCAACTTTTGTTGGATACTTTCAATGTCACCGTTAAGGTCGTAGTCGTCATAACCGTCAAAAATACATTTTTTTTTCCAACTGAGTTCTAGGCCGGGTCTATCTTGGCACCTTATGTCATTTCCCCCACAATGAATGATCAGCAAATCAGGCTTCGGATTAAACTGAAGATGGTAACTTATCGTTTTCTTTAAATGGTGCACCCTCATCCAGCTCATACCTAACCATGTTACCTTCACCCCTAAATTCTCCATCCCAATGTTTTGTCCGTCAGGGCGTTCCGAGGCCCGATTCGATGCCCCAGTGACCAGCGACGAACCACACACCCATACATGAAAAATGTTGTTATATGTGTTACCTGAAATCACACCATTGTTATAGATGAATTCCCTTGGGCTGTAAAGCTGAAGGATTAATAACTAGTAAATAATTTTGTTATTTTGGGGTCTTAACTACTGTGAGAAAACGGTTGTATCCATGTTATATCAGTATTATTAAATTTGATAATAAACTAACCGACTAAAGGGTTGCTTCCAAATTGGATAACAATGAATTGGTCTAAAATCTTGCCTATACTTTAAATATCATATCGGGAACAGACAGTAAGTAATTAATAGCTAAAAAATGCAATCATATTCCATCCAGATTTTAAAAATTGCGAAATTGACTCGGTAACGAAGCCAAAACCGCTGGACATCACTGTTATTGCAAATTAAACTTAAAACATATCGCCAGACCATAACAAGGTCATTTGGCAGATCCTTTAGACACGAACAAATAAACGAACAAACTTGGTAAACATCATGTACCAACGTATATACAGAACATAAATCTTATATCTATATTTATCATTGTTTCAGTTAATGTATATAATATGTATATATACATATTATATGTTATTTTGGTTTTGGAGTGATATATGTGGATATATTACCTGTTAAGATTTTATATCACCCGAGCCGTTAGGCGAGGGTGATATTTTATCTTGACAGGTAATATATCCACATATATCACTCCAAAACCAAAACAATAATTTTATTACCCTTCCCCTGCCGAGTTTAGACGATTTTTTAAAGAATCATTGCTGTTTCAAATGAAACGTCGAAATAAGATTCCCTTAAGAATACCTCTTCGTCACAATATGACGTCACATAAATACATGACGTATTTTTCCCGTACCTTACGAAAGTAAACAAGAGAAAAGGAGTAGTCTATTGAACGCACTTTTTGTAATTAATATCAAGCTTTCACAAAGTCATATAAATTTGTTTTCGATACTGATGGTAATATGTATCATTACTCTACTTTGGTAAATATTGATCATTTGACAGTTAAAAAGTGCTTTTAAATCGGAATTTACACCGCGTAAAATCGAACTGTACGCGCATCACCTCAGCGCATGTTGTTTACAACGTTGGGTACCAAACGGGGAAATTTAGTGTGTATATTACCCGTCTGGCTCGGTTATATCAATTTCTTTCGGGTGATCAATATCCAATCAAAAAGGCGGAACAAATCTGGAAGGGTAATAAACGTTTTTGATAATTGTATTCAATTTAAACATTTTTATACATATGTGAATGCTTATGATATGTGCATGCAAGTGACAGAGCACGATGGAGGTACAGTTAAACCTTTTATAATAAATCAGTCAATAAGAATGGTGGGATAATTAAAAAAAAAATTCAAAATAAAACCCACACTGATATAACACATCATAAATCAGAATTTACAAAGCATTCGCGACAGCATGGATTAGCGGATATATGTTTTATAAGCACCTGAACGCCATCTACCTCTTATTTTGATTTCATTGATTGAACACCCGTCTTTGAACATTTTTGAGGCCCCGCCAATCCTGAAGGAATGTGACTTGAGAGTCTTTGTACCAAGACCGATAAAACTCAAAGTCTTTCTTAATACTGCATTGAACTGAAAACTGGTTAATGGGGAACCATCAAAATGACAGAACAGTGGACCCCCATAAGTTTGACGGTAATATATATATGACCTTATATGCTTTACACAGAATCTATTCTGGGGATCTATTGGAATAACGATAGAACAACCATTACACTTTTGATCAGTTTTTGAGGATTTTATTATCAAGTATCCGAGATTGTTACATCCTCGAACTGAAGCACCGGCTTTTTTCATCTCTTGTCTGGGAGAGTAAACTCACTTACTCTGAGCAGCGCTAAATGCTAATGAATATGCTGCTGCAAATAATAGAGACTCAAACTTAGACCTACAAATTAATGGTAATGCTTGAATGATTTTCTCAAGGATATCGTGTGTGACTGGGTCTCTTGTATCGTTTTTTCTCTTAACTCGTTGCAAACCTTCGACCAGGATTTCATGGATATAGTGACTATTGTGGATTTAAATGACTGGCTGTCTTTAAATGCATTTTCAGCATGAAATTTGTTTTTGTGACATGTAATATGATCATTGGCAAATTCGAAAACATGGTTAGAAATCACATGCTGATATTTATTGATGTCAAGGCCGCCATTCTTTGTAAACATTGCTTTTAAACAGCATGCTCGATGAAAACAAGTAATTTTACAGGGGGTACAAACTTTCAGCAATAGCAAAAAATCAACAAGGCCAAGCACCTATTTCTTTGTGATATTTTGCATGTATAGGAAGTTGCTAAAGCAGTTACAGAGTTTCTGTAGACCGTATATTTGCAGGTATTTTTTGCCGGAGGGACGAAAAATGTTGTTTTGGGTCTCGGACCACTATAGATTTTTGGCTTTTACGGAATGAATTGGAATTTTTTTAACTGCCTGACTGTTGCACATGGGATGATTTCATTACAAATTTGCAATGTTATGACATATAATATATGTTCTTAACAAAATGTGTTTTCTTTTTCCAGGTTGTGTAGTTTGGGATCAGATTTATCAGACATATTGCTTGTAGGACATTGACGGCAGAAACTTGAAATTTAGTGTGGAGTGCTACCTCTACCAAGTTTGCGATATTCGTGAAGTTTAAGTTTTAGCATCGTCTGATCATGTTTAACTGAAGTTAAGTTTGTTGAGAATATAGGAATCCTGGGACCTGTATAATACAATTTAAAACCATATTGAAAACCATTTAGAAGGAAACGAGCATCAGACTGATTAGGATATTTTGCAAGTTCGTGCTTTAACGTTGATTGGGGTTTTGCCTAGGTCCCATAAACCTTCCAGGGCCTTGGTTTCCCGGTATAATGTGTCTTGGTGATAACTGGCTCCTGAAATGAACACCAGATATGGGTGTCCTGACTGGACGATTAGGGCCACCCGAAAAATTAACAGGGTTATGGAACCTTTGCAACGGTAAACCGCTGCTTTGCAACGGTAAACCGCTGAACTGACGGCACGTTATCATGGCGTGCATGCCTTGACACCTTAAGCAGGTATGGCTATATTGACATTTAGGTCTTGTGCAAGTTCCAAAATTATTGTACTGAAAACACTTTTTTGCATTTACATTATTTACTACTATATTGTAGCGGTTTCATGGATATAAGCCAAAGCTCCGGGTCTATGGAATGCCAGCCAATACCATCATGTTGGATTTCTTTAAACGAAATTGTCTGTCATAGTTTGCCCAACCGTCGTGTCTTGTTGCAGCAAGCCTTATATTGGCTAAATACTGCAGAAGGTTATGAATTTCATTAGGAAATTTCTGTATGTATATGTAAATAAAAATAACAAATGCATCCGACCAAGATTCGATCATTTCTAGTGTGTTATCGGAGTGTTTACTTTTCTCCGAGATGATTATTTCACCATTGACTACATGTAATTTCTGTTCTGATTTAATATTATTTTGCAGCAGGTCATGCAGCTCAATGAATTGATTATTCCATATTTTTCCTTTTATACTTTCTTTAACGTTAGCGGCTAACATATTAGTACCACAAGACTTGACAATGTTTGAAGGAAAAACAACAGTATTACCATTATCATGCTGCTGTTGGTCTTCTAATACCGGTGCCTGACCATTGTTTTCCACCTCCGGTAGAACTGACTGTGACTGAGCAGCGACTATATCCGGTCTGCCAAGTGGTCTCTGGGTGTGTAACCGGGCACTTCTCACAGCCTTTACTTGTGCTGGCAATGAATTTGCTTTTCGTTACGTTAATATACGTACCTGAGTTACTCAACATAAATTGTTCCTCTTTTCTTTATACCTGAACCATTAATTAAACTGATTTTTTTTATATTTATGATAATACGGTCATTTTCTATCCGGCGACTTGATGCTTTAGCATCAAAATCTCTACTTGTATTCTGTGTGATTAGTCGCCGGTAGAAACCGGCGACTATATTTGTAACAGTTTAATATTATACCTATGGTAGGAGAAGGCATTAATTTCTGTAAATAGAAGCATAATAGTTACTGAACAATTAAAGACTACAATTGTTTTCAGTAATCTCAAAAATTCAAACATACAATAATGTTGCTCAATGAAATGAAATATTCAAAAATATTGACATCGTAAAAGCAAAACATTACAATTTTTATAAAATGAATTAATTGACGTATCCCTATGGACCAGTCATTGAATTTAGGGATGCTTTTACTTTTTTTAAAGTGTCAAGCGTTGCTATTTTATGATAAATAAATCATGCATGATATTTGAAATGACACTTTAAAATTATCTGGTTGTTTGTATCTTATGAGACCTATTCTTTTTTTATCTTATTTATTATAAACAGTTTCTCCCAGAATCACGTGACTTTACACGTTGTATGTTATTGTTATAAAATCTATTAATAGTAACAAATGGCTGATAAGACTGACATACAGGTAAGCAGCTGATAAAGTGCAAATCAAGGTAATTTTGTATGAAAAATCTCGGTATGACAGTAGGGGCCGGAATCGTATAGAGTACACAGAGAAAACTAATAAACTATCTTTGTTTTGATAGTTTATTGCACTGAAAGGCAATTAAACGTTAACTTTATCGTATGTAACGACAGGAATATTGATTTCAGCTAAATAATATATTTTTTCGATAGTGCATAAGAATAATTTTTTTATGCAGACACCACTTTTACAGTAGAATTGCATTGTTTTATGCAATAATTAAGCATATATATTTTCATAGTCACTTTGCAAATATTCGATGGTCGGTAATTATCGTATGCTGAAGAAAACCATACGTACAACGGTATATGTATAAAGTAGAATTACAAGTAGAATTATTCCCTGCGGTCTGGAGACCGCAGGGTATTGGTACGCGTTTAACTTTTGAGGCATGGAGAAGCACGTGACCTGTTTTCGGTACATGGAGGAGCATGTGATCTGTAAACCGTACATGATTGGTTAATTGACCTTTTCGGAAACCTGGATAAATACCGTTTGCCGGTACGTTACGGATAATCCTCTAGGGAATAAGACACCTAATTAAGAACAAAAAACTATTACGTGATATTTTTAATTTTCTATAATTATGTTACCGTTTAAGGTGGAAAAACTTGAATGATGTGTTTGAAAATTATCAATGTTTCTTTAATATGTATCTCAAAATGTTACAAACAATAAATTGTTTATACTGAAAATCTACAAAATTAATATATTCGTAGTGGCATCTGCCATAATAAATAGAGATATTTTCTGCGAAAACTTGTGTGTTTACTTTATTATTATTTTTTTTGCTCGGAATTATTCATAAAATATTTCCAAAGACCTTCTTCTATATTTATCGATTACTGTCAACTATATTCCTGATACAAACGTTTATTATCCTCGCCCCCCCCCCCCATTGAAAATAGTTAAATGAAATATATTTATATCATTAAAAACGTTCCCCGCAGGAAACCATTTTACTTGTAATCATATCACTTGCTTTACAAGCCTCGATGACAAGGTGTTAGATTTTAAGTTAGTTTCAAATTGAAGACTGTAGGATAAAGTGATTTTTTATGTTTTCTTTTATAATACTTTTTGTATTTTGCAAAACTTGACCGTTTATCAAAATTATGAAATAAAAAAGTGCTAGAATTGAAACACACGATTTATCAACTTATGTTTCATAAAGTTAAAAGATATAATAAAAATCAATTTATGAAAAACTACACACAGGATTTGTCCGAGATTCGAACTTGCGCCTACTACATGTAGGTTACAACTTCGTCATACTTACCATAGGCCATCGAGCAGTATTAATTGATATAATTATACATGTAATTATACTTACAATAAAATCGTTAACATTAATCATAATAAGTTATGTAAGCAAACGAAACAGCTCCCGAAAAATGATTGAGTCTCGGGTAAATATTGCCAAACAATACTTGCTTATTTAATAATGATAACAGTTTCTTGACAAAATTGCTAAGCAAGTTTGCTCCAAATATGATGTTTTATTATAACATAACATAAATGTATTGCATAAAACTCTCAGCAAGAAAGATATAATTGTGGGAAGTAAATGAAAACGTGTTTAAGAATAAACATTACTCAACTTATTGTTCCTCTTTTCTTTATACTCGAACCATTAAACTGATATTTTCTTTTATTTATGATAGTAATATAGGATATTGAGCTTCTCCCCCACCTAAAAAAATAAAAAAATAATTTCCAGTTATACCCCCTTTTTTATAACCTACTTATTTAAAAAAAAATTTTATCCCCCGGCGTGATTCGAACCCGCGACCCAGAAAAATAAAAAAATTAATAGACACCGCACATAATGGCACCTTTAAAAAAAATTTTTTTTCTTCTTATTTTCTGAATGAAGAATGATTTGACACGAGAAAAAAATATTTTTTTTATCCCCGGCGGGACTCGGACCCACACCCCCTAAACCCGAAAAAATTATATTCGTAAAAAGTAAAATGCAATAATACCTATTACTATACTACCGACGATTAATGCTGTTTTTTTATCTTCGTGTTCTATTGATATATTTTTTTTAATTACATCTGACACTTTAACTAAAGATTTTGCTATTTCTTTAGGTTCTGGTAAAGATTTCTTTGTTGGCGTTCCTTTAATTTCTGTATGTAGAATTGGTTTTAATTGGTTGAATATTAACATCATTATTCAATCC